>NW_022262674.1:0-65000 GCF_002021735.2 Oncorhynchus kisutch | reverse complement strand
CAGCTGCAATAGTCATTTACAACATTAACAATGTCTACACTATATTTCTGATCAATTTGATGTTATTTTAATGGACATAAAAATGTGCTTTTCTTTCAAAAACAAGGATTTTTCCAAGTGACCCCAAACTTTTGAACGGTAGTGTATATACACCCACACCCACACAGTGCATTCGGAAAGTATTCAGACCCCTTGACTTTATCCACATTTGCAACAGTACTATGCAACAGTACTACGACCCAAAACACAGAAGTAAATCAACAACAGAATGGCTTCAACAGAAGAAAATACGCCTTCTGGAGTGGCCCAGTCAGAGTCCTGACCTCAACCCGATTGAGATGGTGTGGCATGACCTCGAGAGTGATTCACACCAGACATCCCAAGAATATTGCTGAACTGAAACAGTTTTGTAAAGAGGAATGGTCCAAAATTTCTCCTGACCGTTGTGCAGGTCTGATCCGCAACTACAGAAAACGTTTGGTTGAGGTTATTGCTGCCAAAGGAGGGTCAACCAGTTATTAAATCCAAGGGTTCACATACTTTTCCCACCCTGCACTGAGAATGTTTACACGGCGTGTTCAATAAAGACATGGAAACATATCATTGGTTGTGTTATTAGTTAAAACAGACTGTGTTTGTCTAGAAATCCAGGTAATTTCAAAGGGTTCACATACTTTTTCATGCCACTGTATATTTCTCAATATATCAATGTGTTATCTGACCTCTTTCAGGTAATTAATGCAATGCGGTATTAGCCTTGTATTTAGCTAATGAATGATGGGTTATGCGTAAGCTTCTAACTTACTGCCTTTGTCTCTTGGGCAGAATGCCCCTGCACTCTGCTGGCTACTCTCCTTAGCTCATGCTGTCCTAGAAACGTATTTCATTTAACTGTTGATGGCGAGGGAGGAATGACGTGACAATAGGTAGAGGAGGTCGGCTAATACGCACACAACATTACGGGAAATATTATAAAAGGTAGCCTATATATATTTTTTACCTTTATTTAACTAGGCAAGTCAGTTAAGAACAAATTCTTATTTTCAATGACGGCCTAGGAACAGTGGGTTAACTGCCTATTCAGGGGCAGAACGACAGATTTGTACCTTGTCAGCTGGGGGATTTGAACTTGCAACTTTTTGGTTACTAGTCCAACGCTCTAACCACTCGGCTACCCTGCCGCCCCATCAGCCTACTAATTCTAAACATTGAAAATATTTCCTATTATATTTTCTTGCCTGTAATTGTCACTTTGTAGGCCGCGTGTCCTGCACCAGCATAGCATGTTCTCTCCCAGCTTCATGGTTTGAACAATGTCTGTAAAGCTAGTCCATGTAATACACTATCATTCAATACAATACAGTAATAGACTGCAGTCCACATTTTACACTTTTGTGTTTTTCTGTCGGGCATAATGTGTGGTAGCCTATATATCAGGCTCTGTATTGGATAATGGCACAATCGTTGGGCGATGGATCACAAAATGTCTTTAATGTATGGCTCATCAGACTCCGGCAGCATAAGGCTTGAACGTTGTTACCGATCAAACCTCTAATCAAATCCATACATGTATATGTTTTATATGCTTTAAAATGGCACTTCTGGTTTTGGCGGGAAATACCGGTGTCACCCTGGAGAAAAGTGATTTGTTCTTGGGTTGGAACATTTTGTAAAATACCGGGGAAATATTCAACCCTACTGTGCACATGCTGTCGGCTTGACCCATACATTATCCAAACCCTTTCATTAGTTCATTGTGCATGATACTGTATAAGAACACAATACATGCTGCTCTTTTTCCAGCCATAGAGAGCTGAGGTTGTAAATAAGCATCTCTCTGTGAGGAACTATGACATTCCGCTCTCAATTTGTGCATCATTCCATTAGAGAAGTAGTTGGTTGGATGCATTCACTGATGTAAACACTAACAGCGGGTGCTGATTGGCTGTGATCTGCACTTTAACTCACCAGAGAGGCCTTTGATTTGACGTGATCGGAGGTGACAGCTTGTGATAGGTGTTTTCCACTCTTCTCTGAAGAGGCCTCGAGAAGAAGCTTTTTTTTTGTGACATTTCATTGTCATGTGACTGTTTACATCTTAAATGGCGCCCTATTCCTATTATATTGCACTACTTTTGACCAGGGCTCATAGCGTTCTGGTCAAAAGTAGTGCACTATGTAGGGGTTAGGGTGCCATTTGGACACAAACACTGAATCGTTCCTATGAAGTGAACACCAATCCTCAAACGGGAGGGAGGGAGGGAGATAAAGTCTATATTTCCATTTAGATTGAAGCAGGGCCTAACATGTCTAATAATGCCATCCAGCCAAGGTTTGTTTGCAGAACTACTGCATGTGTTATTTACAATTTACTGCGTGAACACACGCACACCAGCACGCATACATGCACACTGGAACAAACACACACAGAAAGATAATCAACTATTTTTCTACCTTACAAACACATGAACAAACACACATAGAAAGATAATCAACTCTTTTACAACCTTACACACACACACACATATGCATGCGCACAACCCCCCCCCCCCCCCCCCCCCCACACACACACACACACGCTGGAACAAACACTTTTACAAAGAGATTCTACCCTTTCATAACCAAACACACAGCCCTCCCTCACTGGGGTAAAGGGGAGTCACACATGAGTAGGACAGCGTCTGGCAGACCATTCATCAACGTCAGCATGGCCTCACGCCTCTGAGACTCCCTCTGCACACGCCGGACGGCCCACATGCTTCTGCTACTTCAGTGTGTGTGTGTGAGCGTGTGTGTGTATGAGCGTGTTATTTGTGTTTGTAGTACCCTGCCCTGCAGACTTGAATGTGGGGTGACACGAGTCACAGCCGACACAGGAGTCAGCGGTTTTGGGTCAGTGATGAGAGTGACGTGGCGGAACGCACGGGGTTAAATGCTCTGGCCCTCTCGATCCATGGGGGCCGCCCCTCGATTAATGGGGAAACCCCTGACCCGTTTCAGGGGCACGACTGAGCCCCTTTACAGCCCTCTCCAGATCCCTCTCCAAGACCTTGAATGTGTGGATCTGTTCGTAACAGAGACAGGACAGCAGTACAGGGGTAGAAGATTTGGGATAGTTTCCATGTCAATTCAGTCTGTACATTTAATACCATTTAATTTGATCAATTCTACAGTTTCAGCAATATGGCAAGTCCTAGTAGTGGACCATTCAATAGAGAGCATCCACTGGGCACAGACGGCAGTTCAACGTCTAGTTTTGATTTACATTTGGTTGAGTTGTCAACTAACGTGAATTCAATGTGAAATCAACCAAACATATCACCATCTCATAGGATTTAAGTTAAAAGTTGGGACTTTTTGCTCATCCAATCTGTTTTCCGCGTTGATTCAACGTCATCAATGATATTTTTGGGGTTGAGATTACATTGAAACAACGTTGATTCAACCAGTTTTTGACCAGTGTGCGTCATGGCAGTTTTAAGTTCCTTTCGCTATTTCACTCAGGACACCCTGATGCACTCAAGGTCCAAAAATGCTCAATATGTCCTCTATCATCACAATCAGTGAGAGGAATGAGAGAAACTGTTCCTTAGATCAGTCTCTTTATAGGAAGATGACTAGTGTACTATTATCACACTAGAGCTTCAAAGTCATCAAGAACACATCCCGCCACTTACACCGGATACCTCCCCTGCTCTCGCCTGTATTCAGGAGTGTTTACAACTCTAATAACTGCTATTATCTCCTGCTCAGGCATTTCTATGGCGATACCACTGCATTAACGGCGGCAGCCAATGACACGACAGTCTGAGTGCTCACTGTGCACTCTTTTCATCATTAGCTCTCAGAGATGGGGCCTTTCACACTCTGATGGAATTTATGCTGTTAAATTGCTGAATTTCTAGACCCATTTTGTGTATCGCCGGCCTCAATTAAATTTGCTTTCAGCTGGGCTCCGACACAGAATAGAACAAAAGGAAGTACAAAGTGCAAGTCAGCCATGTTTCACTGTGTATGTGTGTGTGCTTTGGTTTTAATGCATTTTATAGAGGAGTACTAGAGAGAGAGTGACTGTGAGTCTGTTGCTTAAAGCTAGAGTGTTTGTGGAAAGAGAGTGAGTTGTCAATAAAGTTGTCTCATGGGAAAAGTTTCACCAGCCCCCAGAATGCATTTCGTCTCCTCCTTGTGTAACCGTTAAATAAGATGGAGAGGTCCCACTGTTGTCAAGACCTCTGTGAATTCTCTTTCTTTCCCTGTCTCTCTCGCCCTTGTCCCTCTCTCTCTCTTTCCCTGTCTCTCTCGCCCTTCGTCCCTCTCTCTCTCCCTCTCTCTCTCTCTCTCTCTCTCTCTTCCCTGTCTCTCTCTCTCTCTCTCTCTTTCCCTGTCTCTCTCTCTCTCTCTCTCTCTCTCTCTCTCTCTCTCTCTCTCTCTCTCTCTCTCTCTCTCTTCTCTCTCTCTCTCTCTTTCTCTCTCTCTTTCTCTTTCTCTCTCTCTCTCTCTCTCTCTCTCTCTCTCTCTCTCTCTCTCTCTCTCTCTGTCTCTCTCTGTCTCTCTCTCTCTCTCTCTCTCTCTCTCTCTCTCTCTCTCTCTCTCTCTCTCTCTCTCTCTCTCTCTCTCTCTCTCTCTCTCTCTCCTTCTCTCGCCCTTCGTCCATCTCTCTCGCCCTCTCTCTCCTTCTCTCAATCTGTGGCCATTGATGACTGTTTAATGATTTCTGCTGCAAAGACGAATGGCTATGTTAAATGAGCAGAATTAGACAAGGCAAGCGGAGCCAGAGCATTTGTTCCAGGAGTAATGGATCTGGGATCCATTGTTTACTATTCCTGACCTGCTGATATCCAGCCTCACTAACTCATAGTAGGAGAGAGAAAGAATAGTGGACTTAGTGTTTAAACACCAAGGAAAGAGAGAAAAAGAAAAAAGAAAGAGAGAGGTCAAAAGGGGAAGATTTCATCGTTCATCATTCTTAAGTTTTTTAGCAACTGAAGGTGATTTGAAAGTGAAAGCTAACAGTTGTATGGCTGATTCATTGGAGTTGGCTTTAGTTCTTACCCAATAGCAGGATGGCCATCATCTCCTTGGCTCTCACAACGACTCCTTCCATCGTCTCTGTGATGACAAATAGAGAAAGTCCTCTTCCTGGCTCCATCACACACTCACTGTGTGTGAACTGTGTGTGAACTGTGTGTGAACTGTGTGTGAACTGTGTGTGTACTGTGTGTGTACTGTGTGTGTATTGTGTGTGTACTGTGTGTGTACTGTGTGTGTACTATGTGTGTGTGTTCGACTCTGCACGTGCCTGTACGTCTGCTTGTGTCTAGAAGTTCCAGCCCTCCCCTACTGAGTGAATGGGTCCCTGCTCTCCTCCGACAGGCTGGCAGGGGGCCGTGGGCAATGGGACTGGGGCGTCCCCTGGCGGAGTTTCATGACAGGGACCAGCCTTGTGGAGCTCTGGGTATGGGCAGCGCTACAGATCATTACCCCCCAGCAGGGAGAGGGACCAGGGGGCCAGCCAGTAGTCCCTTTAATCAGTAACTGCCCTGTTCAGGCCCCTGCTGTTCCCTGCTGACTACACCCTGCCACAGCTGGACATCTTCAACAGTGTAAGAGTTGGTACAGCCAGCTGCCACTGCTAACCAATACTGCTGCTGCTACTTACACGCTTTGAAGCACTGTGCTACTTCTAAACTAGCAGTTAGCACTGCTGTGGCTAATGCTAGTGAGTTTCAATGGATCACTCCACTGTGTGCGCTAGTATCGGTCTTTATTTGAATCAAACACACTTTGTCTTGGTCTGACCCATAGAAACAACTCACACGCTAAGAAATGCATTTGTATTGATAAAATACCAGATGAAATGAATGGACATTATAGAAAATAGTAAATAATTCAAATAAGAGGAAATAAGGTAGTTGTTCCTCACTGCGAGGTCCATACAGAAATGGTTTGTTGAGATCGGTGTGGAAGAACTTGACTGGCTTGCACAGAGCCTTGACCTCAACCCCATTGACCACCTGTGGGATGAATTAGAACGCTGACTGCGAGCCAGGCTCCGCAGCAATGTTCCACCATCTAATGGAATGCCTTCCCAGAAGAGTGGAGCCTGTTATGGCAGCAAAGTGGGGGACCAACTCCATATTAATGCCCATGATTTTGGAATGAGATGTTCGACCAGCAGGTGTCCAAATATTTCTGGTCATGTAGTGTAGGTCTGTGGCAGTGGTTTCAAGTTAGGTGTGTGTGTGTATGTGTGTGTGTGTGTGTATGTGTGTGTGTGTATTGAAGTGTCTGCTTCCGTCCTGCTATTTGTTACGCTACACTGGCTAACCTGTCATGACTGTAGGTTTGTCTGAGCTCACTGGGGATCTTGTCATGCGTATAGGCATAGGTACACACCTACACACCCACTCACCTGATCTCTCTCTCACACACACACACACACCTCCTGCCACTCCTCTGACATGGTGGTATATCGTTGACAATGACAAGCTCCCAACAGCATCCAGGAGAATATAGTCATTGTATTAGATTGGTTGCCTGCTGACGGCTTTGCACATCGGACAGGAGAGACTTGACAGTCCCACTCCTCAACACTGGTGTTACACTGCTTCAGGAGACTTCATCAAAGTAGTGCACTATATAGGGAACAGGGTGTCATTTGGGACTCAGTGATATGTTTCGTGGTTAAGGGAGGACAAGGGAGTGGCTGAATTACAAGGATCACTGGGCTCAGAGCTGAGGCGATAGTGACAGTTTTGTGGTTGAAATGAAAAACGTTATGTGGGATGAGGTTAGGACTCTTTCACATTGTCATACCACAATATGTTTCATATTTATTTATTTATTTGATATATAATTTCAACTGCCTTCTTTTTTATAATGAGAACAAAGAACAAAACATAGTTTCACTAGTGTCTAAGTATTAACAGCTGAAACATATTCTCTACTTCTCTCCATGTAAGGAGCTTGATTATTTCTGTATCATTCTGAATGTGTTAAGCCTGTATTTGTGTGTCCTCTCCAGAGCACAGTAGTCGTGGAGAAGTCCATCCAGGACCTGATGACTCTGATGCAGGACCTGAGTGCCTACTCCAACCAGTTCCTGGAGATGGTCTGTGACAAGCTGAAGGAGTACAAGGAGGTCTGCAACACCTCGTACAGGTAACAGTTAGACTGACTCAGGACCAGCTGAACGAGAACAAGGAGGTCTGCAACACCTCGTACAGGTAACAGTTAGACTGACTCAGGATCAGCTGAACGAGAACAAGGAGGTCTGCAACACCTCGTACAGGTAAGAGTTAGACTGACTCAGGACCGGCTGAAGGAGTACAAGGAGGTCTGCAACACCTCGTACAGGTAACAGTTAGACTGACTCAGGATCAGCTGAACGAGAACAAGGAGGTCTGCAACACCTCGTACAGGTAAGAGTTAGGCTGACCTCTGTGCAGATGGAGACCCAGCGCTCTGCCTCCCCTCCTCTACCCCTCCATCCTCTACCCCTTCATCCTCTACCCCCCAATCCTCTACCCCTCCATCCTCTACCCCTCCATCCTCTACCCCTCCATCCTCTACCCCGCCATCCTCTACCCCTCCATTCTCTACCCCTCCATTCTCTACCCCTCCATCCTCTACCCCTCCACCCCTCTACCTTTCCTCTACCTCTCCATCCTCTACCTCTCCTCTACCCCTCCATCCTCTTCCCCTCCACCCCTCTACCTTTCCTCTACCCTTCCATCCTCTACCTCTCCTCTACCCTTCCATCCTCTACCTCTCCTCTACCCCTCCATCCTCTACCTCTCCTCTACCCCTCCATCCTCTACCTCTCCTCTACCCCTCCATCCTCTACCCCTCCACCCTCTACCTCTCCTCTACCCTACCTCTCCTCTCACCTGACCAGGTGTTACTCCCTCTATGGGTGTGTAAACACTGTGCCTCAGCTGCCTGCTGTGTGTCTATGGGTGGTTCTGTGGACTCAACTGCTTAGCTGGATCAGTGCTTATCCTCATGCAGGCTATCTGTCCTCATCCACCCTCATGCTATGCTGTCTGTCTGTACTGTACAGTTGAGGATCTCTCTCTGTCCTGTGTGTCCCAGGGGCATAGTCCAGTGTGAGGAGAAGCTGACCATCAGTGCGTCGTGGTCTAAGGACGAGGACATCAGCCGACTGCTCCAGTCTCTCCCCAACTGGGCTAACATGGCCCAGCCCAGACAGCTCCGACAGAAGAGAGAGGATGAGGAGGACTTTACCAGGTCTCACACAGAACAGTATCCTCACCACCCTCACACAAACACACAGAACAGTATCCTCACCACCCTCACACACACACACAGAACAGTATCCTCACCACCCTCACACACACACAGAACAGTATCCTCACCACCCTAACACAAACACACAGAACAGTATCCTCACCACCCTAACACAAACACACAGAACAGTATCCTCACCACCCTCACACACACACAGAACAGTATCCTCACCACCCTAACACAAACACACAGAACAGTATCCTCACCACCCTAACACACACACAGAACAGTATCCTCACCACCCTAACACAAACACACAGAACAGTATCCTCACCACCCTAACACAAACACACAGAACAGTATCCTCACCACCCTAACACAAACACACAGAACAGTATCCTCACCACCCTAACACACACACAGAACAGTATCCTCACCACCCTAACACAAACACACAGAACAGTATCCTCACCACCCTAACACACACACAGAACAGTATCCTCACCACCCTAACAAACACACAGAACAGTATCCTCACCACCCTAACACAAACACACAGAACAGTATCCTCACCACCCTAACACACACACAGAACAGTATCCTCACCACCCTAACACACACACAGAACAGTATCCTCACCACCCTAACACAAACACACAGAACAGTATCCTCACCACCCTAACACAAACACACAGAACAGTATCCTCACCACCCTAACACACACACAGAACAGTATCCTCACCACCCTAACACACACACAGAACAGTATCCTCACCACCCTAACACAAACACACAGAACAGTATCCTCACCACCCTAACACAAACACACAGAACAGTATCCTCACCACCCTAACACAAACACACAGAACAGTATCCTCACTCCCTCCATCCCTTCATCAACATGCTGTGGTTGAACAAGTCAGACATGTACAGGAAGTAGTGATTGCTCCATAAGGATGTCACGTTATTTATCTGAAGGAAGGAGGGATCCAAATCATTTGGGAGGAGAAGGTGGGTCATTCTTATTGACAGAGCTTTCAACGTGTGCTGTCTTCAGGAAGGATGCTCACTGGCCTGGAATTGTAAATAAATCAATGAATGGGTGATGGATTTAAATGCAAAGAGAATCTTTTAGGCTTTTTAATTTGAGTCACAACCACAGACATTTTCAACATTCTTTGGAGGGATTAGAGGCTCCACGTCTGGCAACCCAGCGCTCCTTTTGATCACGCTCCAGTAATAAGGTCCCTGCTTGGAACAAGTCATTCAGTTCTTCCTGCTCTCTTTCATTGTCTGTTTTCTCTCTCTCGCTCTCTCTCGCTCTCTCTTTCTCTGTCTCTCTCTCTGTCTCTCTCTCTATCTCTCTGTGTCTCTCTCTCTGTCTCTTTCGAGTTTTGATATTGAAGTGAATTCACCAAGGCTGCTGGTCAGTAGTCACGCAAAAAAATGAGGATATTCTTTGCTGTCTTCTCCTCAAGGCTGTGTTCTTGTCATGTGTCTGCTAGCATGTGTGAAGTCTGAAACGTCACATTGCCTTAAAATATATCTCTTTCTTTCACACACACACACACACACACACACACACACACACACACACACACACACACACACACACACACACACACACACACACACACACACACACACACACACATGCCTATACATGCACACTCTGCACACACACACACACATGCCTATACATGCACACTATACATGCACACACACTGAGTCTTTTTCTCTCTCTCTCTCCTCTTTCTACCCACCCAACCTTTACTATGACGTGTCTCTCCCCTTCCCTCTCTATCTGCTCCTGCTCCAGTTACTAGCTAGTCATTGGGCCTGTGGTGACTGAACTAAGTTAGTCAGTCAGTCCTAAATCACAGTGAAGGTCATTACTGGAAGCCCAAGGCCTCATTGAGATGCATGCTGGAGTTGATGTGACTGGTCTGTCTGTCCGTCCAGGGTCCAGCTCCACACGGTGCCAGCCACCCTCTGTGCAGGGGACCGTGGGATTGTTATTATAGTCCCCTCCCCCCTAATCCTCCTCACCCCCCAATAAATGTCCTACTCCTTTTCCCTATCCTCCTGCCTTCCACTACTGTCCTCTCCTTCATTCTAGGGAATCCTTATCTGGAGCTGTTGGCAGGTTTTAAGCCGCTACTCTTAATGCACGACCCATATCCAGAAGAGAAACCCTTCTCTCTCTACCCTGGTCCCAGAGCTTCCCATCTCCTATATCCAGAAGAGAAACCCTTCTCTCTCTACCCTGGTCCCAGAGCTTCCCATCTCCTATATTCAGAAGAGAAACCCTTCTCTCTCTACCCTGGTCCCAGAGCTTCCCATCTCCTATATCCAGAAGAAAAACCCTTCTCTCTCTACTCTGGTCCCAGAGCTTCCCATCTCCTATATCCAGAAGAGAAACCCTTCTCTCTCTACCCTGGTCCCAGAGCTTCCCATCTCCTATATCCAGAAGAGAAACCCTTCTCTCTCTACCCTGGTCCCAGAGCTTCCCATCTCCTATATCCAGAAGAGAAACCCCTCTCTCTACCCTGGTCCCAGAGCTTCCCATCTCCTATATCCAGAAGAGAAACCCTTCTCTCTCTACCCTGGTCCCCGAGCTTCCCATCTCCTATATCCAGAAGAGAAACCCTTCTCTCTCTACCCTGGTCCCAGAGCTCCCCATCTCCTATATCCAGAAGAGAAACCCTTCTCCCTTTACCCTGGTCCCAGAGCTTCCCATCTCCTCTATCCAGAAGAGAAACCCTTCTCTCTCTACTCTGGTCCCAGAGCTTCCCATCTCCTATATCCACAAGAGAAACCCTTCTCTCTCTACTCTACCAGGCTAACCCTTGTTTGAATATCAGGCAGTTAGATCAAACAGATCTGGGACCAGGCTAATCCTTGTTTGAAGACCAGGCAGTTAGTTCAAACAGATCTGGGACCAGGCTAACCCTTGTTTGAATATCAGGCAGTTACAGTGCCTTGTGAAAGTATTCGGCCCCCTTGAACTTTGTGACCTTTTGCCACATTTCAGGCTTCAAACATAAAGATATAAAACTGTATTTTTTTTGTCAAGAATCAACAACAAGTGGGACACAATCATGAAGTGGAACGACATTTATTGGATATTTCAAACTTTTTTAACAAATCAAAAACTGAAAAATTGGGCGTGCAAAATTATTCAGCCCCTTTACTTTCAGTGCAGCAAACTCTCTCCAGAAGTACAGTGAGGATCTCTGAATGATCCAATGTTGACCTAAATGACTAATGATGATAAATACAATCCACCTGTGTGTAATCAAGTCTCCGTATAAATGCACCTGCACTGTGATAGTCTCAGAGGTCCGTTAAAAGCGCAGAGAGCATCATGAAGAACAAGGAACACACCAGGCAGGTCCGAGATACTGTTGTGAAGAAGTTTAAAGCCGGATTTGGATACAAAAAGATTTCCCAAGCTTTAAACATCCCAAGGAGCACTGTGCAAGCGATAATATTGAAATGGAAGGAGTATCAGACCACTGCAAATCTACCAAGACCTGGCCGTCCCTCTAAACTTTCAGCTCATACAAGGAGAAGACTGATCAGAGATGCAGCCAAGAGGCCCATGATCACTCTGGATGAACTGCAGAGATCTACAGCTGAGGTGGGAGACTGTCCATAGGACAACAATCTGTCGTATATTGCACAAATCTGGACTTTATGGAAGAGTGGCGAGAAGAAAGCCATTTCTTAAAGATATCCATAAAAAGTGTTGTTTAAAGTTTGCCACAAGCCACCTGGGAGACACACCAAACATGTGGAAGAAGGTGCTCTGGTCAGATGAAACCAAAATTGAACTTTTTGGCAACAATGCAAAATGTTATTTTTGGCGTAAAAGCCACACAGCTCATCACCCTGAACACACCATCCCCACTGTCAAACATGGTGGTGGCAGCATCATGGTTTGGGCCTGCTTTTCTTCAGCAGGGACAGGGAAGATGGTTAAAATTGATGGGAAGATGGATGGAGCCAAATACAGGACCATTCTGGAAGAAAACCTGATGGAGTCTGCAAAAGACCTGAGACTGGGACAGAGATTTGTCTTCCAACAAGACAATGATCCAAAACATAAAGCAAAATCTACAATGGAATGGTTCAAAAATAAACATATCCAGGTGTTAGAATGGCCAAGTCAAAGTCCAGACCTGAATCCAATCGAGAATCTGTGGAAAGAACTGAAAACTGCTGTTCACAAATGCTCTCCATCCAACCTCACTGGGCTCGAGCTGTTTTGCAAGGAGGAATGGGAAAATATTTCAGTCTCTCGATGTGCAAATCTGATAGAGACATACCCCAAGCGACTTACAGCTGTAATCGCAGCAAAAGGTGGCGCTACAAAGTATTAACTTAAGGGGGCTGAATATTTTTGCACGCCCAATTTTTCAGTTTTTGATTTGTTAAAAAAGTTTGAAATATCCAATAAATGTCGTTCCACTTCATGATTGTGTCCCACTTGTTGTTGATTCTTCACAAAAAAATACAGTTTTATATCTTTATGTTTGAAGCCTGAAATGCGGCAAAAGGTCGCAAAGTTCAAGGGGGCCGAATACTTTCGCAAGGCACTGTAGTTCTAACTACTCTCATGACCATTTTAGAACCTGTCTAGAACATGTCACATTGACTGATTTTGTCTATTACAACTTTTTTCGTTTCCTCTCTCCTCCATTTCCTCTCTCCTCCTCCATCTCCTCTCTCCTCCTCCATTTCCTCTCTCCTCCTCCATTCCCACCGATCCAGGGCGGCGTTTGCCAAGGAGTCAGAGGTGCTGACGGGTAACCTGGGTGACAAGCTGATCCCGCAGAACGAGATCCTGCGTGACGTGAGCGACCTGAAGGCCCTGGCCAACCTGCAGGAGAGCATGGAGTGGCTGGCCTCCAGACTCAAAGGCTTCTTCATCAACCTGCCCCACGCTGCCAGTGAGTATACACGCGCAGAGGCAGGCATACATACATACACACCTTATGGCTTCCATTCATGCAGGGTTGGTTTGGTGTGCGTGGGGAGGGGTGAGGTGTGTGTGTGTGTGGACTGAAGGGCTGCTTGTTCAACACCTGTCCCACACAGCCAATGAATGAACAGTATACAACACAAGGAGGTTCCATAATGCTAACATGGACTGTGTAATGTTTTGTTCTACGTACTGCCACTAGTATACACATCCTCTCCCTATGGTATGTATATGTACACACACTGTAGTCTGACACCTTAACAGTCATGATTAGTAGCAGTAGTTATTTATTCTCTGTCACACACACACACACACACACACACACACACACACACACACACACACACACACACACACACAGCAGTAGTTTTCCTCTCTGTCATTAAGAGTTTGTCTGAGTGAATTACCACCGTCTAATTAGAGCCAGGTAGGAGGGCCTCCAGAAACAAACACCACTTTATACACACTCTAATTAGCCCTGGAAATGTGTGGTTTGTTTCAGAACTGTCAAAGACCTTTTACTCACTGTCTTTACAGAGACCTCATTTATCAGTGAAAATGTGTGTGTGTGTGTGTTCCATTGTCATCAGCAGGCTGAGGATGTTTCATATCTCCAACTCTTATGGTGGTGTTTCTGATCTCCAACTCTTATGGTGGTGTTTCTGATCTCCAACTCTTATGGTGGTGTTTCTGATCTCCAACTCTTATGGTGGTGTTTCTGATCTCCAACTCTTATGGTGGTGTGCCCATACAGATAGAATATCATTCTAATTGTGCCATCCTTCAATATGTAATCACAACCTTGATGGTGATGCTCAGACCACACCCAGAAGGGTTCAGAACACGCACACACACACACACACACACACACGTAGAAAGGACACACACGTAGAAAGCCCATCTTATGCTCAGTGTTGTGATCACCTGTTCCAGAGCATGAAAGTCACTGAGTTCTTCCTCTGTTGCATCCCATGTCACCTCCTTCATTTTACACCTATAAAAGTTCCTATTTCCTCTGTGAACTTCCCCTTTCTGAACGACTTAAATGAGGGGTTTTCTTTCTATAGTTTTTTTAGGGGGGTGGAAGAGGAGACAGTCGGAGCGCTGTTCCTTCCTCCTCGGCAGCTCAGATAAGAATTCAATAAGAGAACGGGCGGCGAACGTGGCATAATTATCATTCATTCTGCCGAGTGGCATTAATGGAGTGTGTTTTATCGTGGTGGGACAGCCACAGTATTGTTCATTATTTAGTGTTTGCCTTGGTTGATGGGGCTCGGCGCGACGCGGCGGAGGGGGAGAAAAAAACCTCCCTTCTTATCTCTCCGTTTCCCCCTTCTTCCCTAAATTGGATTTCATATTACAGAGGTAGTCAGGTATGGACAAGTCATTTTCCTTCTCTTGTCTTCCTCGACTCGTACACGTTTTCTTCTCTCTCTCTCTCCGCGGTGTGATGGCCTCGCTAGATGAAGGAGTCTTTCAGTCGGGCCGGCTGTCCTTTGGAGTGTGGCGAGGTCCTGTAGCACCATGTTCCTCCACGGTAGGGGAAGGAGTGAACCACCTTGAGACAGACAGGACCAGAGTCATAGAGTTTAGTCATTGAGGTTACGATGTATAAAGTGTTTCCGTGAAACCACATGACTTGATTGATTTAATGTATTGGATAATTACCCATCAACATTACATGTATTAAACACCTTATTTCTGTTGTTGTCCTCCTCATTCTCTGCTGTTTCAGGCAGGAAGTGTGGGACTGCGGTGTCATTGTCCTTCCTGTGTGTTTCAGTTGGAGCGTTGTTTAAGAGAGGAGGGCAAAGCCCTATGGAGTGATATTAGTGCCAACAGATGTATTCTGAATGAAATCATATTAAGACCCAGTAACAGGGGACCGGCGTAAGCGGAGTCTGTGTGTGATCTGTGAACCTTCATATACAGCTGGTACAGTACGCTGATGCTCTGCTATACTGGCTACATTATAGCCGACTGTTAATCTATAAGCCAAGTTATTTACAGAACCCACAACGGCCCCCCAAAGGAGTGGCGCTACGGTCTAAGGCACTGCATCTCAGTGCTAGAGGCGTCACTACAGACCCCGGTTTGATTCCAGGCTGTATCACAACTGACCGTGATTGGGAGTCAGATAGGGTGGCGCCCAATTGGCCCAGTGTTGTCTGGGTTTGGCCGGGGTAGGCCGTTATTGTAAATAAGAATTTGTTCTTAACTGACTTGCCTAGTTAAATAAAGGTCAAATAAATCATGTAAAAGGACAATGCTAGGATAATGCCCAGCCTCGTATGCAGGAGGTAGATCGACCCAGAGAAATCAGTCTAAGATGGACATTTCCTATAATCACATGTCTGTGGCTGGGCTGCATCTGTAAAACAAACAAACAAACACACACACACACAGAGAGAGAGAGAGACACAGGGATAAGGCAGGGAGAAGATTAGCATGTTAAATACACGGTCTCTGTCAAGACGCTGCTGGATCTTAATTTAATCTTAATTTGATTAAACAATCATGTGTGCATGGTGTGTGTGTGTTTGATATGACAGAGAGACAGCGGTCATCCAGTGTGTGTGTGTGTTCTCCAATGGTGATTGGACGTGAGGGTGGCAGGGGCGAGGGTCTTATCGCCCACCTGGGCGCCGCTCTGGACGCCTAATCCTCTCAGACAATATTTACCTGAGGTGACACACATACAACACACACAATGCACACACACACAACACACACACACTGAGGGCACCTGCTTTCTGCTGGGAACAGCTGTGTGTGTATGTTTCTAAAACTGGATCTGTGGGCATGTCTGTCTAGCTATCTGTCTGTTTGTCTGTCGAGCTATCTGTCAGTCTGTCTAGCTATCTGTCAGTCTGTCTAGCTATCTGTCAGTCTGTCTAGCTATCTGTCTGTCTGTCTAGCTATCTGTCTGTTTGTCTGTCTAGCTATCTGTCAGTCTGTCTAGCTATCTGTCTGTCTAGCTATCTGTCAGTCTGTCTAGCTATCTGTCAGTCTGTCTAGCTATCTGTCAGTCTGTCTAGCTATCTGTCTGTCTGTCTGTCTGTCTGTCTGTCTAGCTATCTGTCTGCCTGTCTATCTCTCTGTCTGTCTAGCTATTTGTCTGTCTGTCTAGCTATTTGTCTGTCTGTCTAGCTATCTGTCTGTCTGTCGAGCTATCTGTCTGTCTGTCGAGCTATCTGTCTGTCTGTCGAGCTATCTGTCTGGCTGTCATGTCTGCCTGTCTAGCTATGTGTCTGTCTGTCTGTCTGTCTGTCTGTCTGTCTGTCTGTCTGTCTGTCTGTCTGTCTGTCTGTCTGTCTGTCTGTCTGTCTGTCTGTCTGTCTGTCTGTCTGTCTGTCTGTCTGTCTGTCTGTCTGTCTGTCTGTCTGTCTGTCTGTCTGTCTGTCTGTCTGTCTGTCTGTCTGTCTGTCTGTCTGTCTGTCTGTCTGTCTGTCTGTCTGTCTGTCTGTCTGTCTGTCTGTCTGTCTGTCTGTCTGTCTGTCTGTCTGTCTGTCTGTCTGTCTGTCTGTCTGTCTGTCTGTCTGTCTGTCTGTCTGTCTGTCTGTCTGTCTGTCTGTCTGTCTGTCTGTCTGTCTGTCTGTCTGTCTGTCTGTCTGTCTGTCTGTCTGTCTGTCTGTCTGTCTGTCTGTCTGTCTGTCTGTCTGTCTGTCTGTCTGTCTGTCTGTCTGTCTGTCTGTCTGTCTGGCTATCGGAGGGAGTACCCTACTCCCTACATCAGGGGTAGATAGTACCCTACTCCCTACATCAGGGGTAGATAGTACCCTACTCCCTACATCAGGGGTAGATAGCACCCTACTCCCTACATCAGGGGTAGATAGTACCCTACTCCCTACATCAGGGGTAGATAGTACCCTACTCCCTACATCAGGGGTAGAGAGCACCCTACTCCCTACATCAGAGGTAGATAGTACCCTACTCCCTACATCAGGGGTAGATAGTACCCTACTCCCTACATCAGGGGTAGATAGCACCCTACTCCCTACATCAGGGGTAGATAGTACCCTATCCCTACATCAGGGGTAGAGAGCACCCTACTCCCTACATCAGGGGTAGGTGGTACCCTACTCCCTACATCAGGGGTAGATAGTACCATACTGCCTACATCAGGGGTAGATAGTACCCTACTCCCTACATCAGGGGTAGATAGTACCCTACTCCCTACATCAGGGGTAGATAGCACCCTACTCCCTACATCAGGGGTAGATAGCACCCTACTCCCTACATCAGGGGTAGATAGTACCCTGCTCCCTACATCAGGGGTAGATAGTACCCTACTCCCTACATCAGGGGTAGATAGTACCCTACTCCCTACATCAGGGGTAGATAGCACCCTACTCCCTACATCAGGGGAAGATAGTACCCTACTCCCTACATCAGGGGTAGATCGCACCCTACTCCCTACATCAGGGGTAGATAGTACCCTACTCCCTACATCAGGGGTAGATAGTACCCTACTCCCTACATCAGGGGTATATAGTACCCTACTCCCTACATCAGGGGTAGATAGCACCCTACTCCCTACATCAGGGGAAGTCAACCCTGGTCTTGGAGAACTGCAGACAGTTCATGTTCTTGATTTAACCGGCCTGGAAGAGCAGGTGTGTATAATTTAGGCAATCACTGAACCGATCAATTATCTCAGTTGGTCAGGTATGAAGCCTAGTTGGAACATCCTGCTGTAGCTGTGACACTCCAGGAACGGGGTTGGCTACCCCGGCACCACATAGTGGACTACTCTTGACCTGATCCCTATGGGCCCTGGTCAAAAGGAGTGCACTATATAGGGGATGGGGTTCCGTTTAGGACACATCTAACTGTAGCTGTGCTCTGCTGCTCTACTCTCTGTAATGAGGTACTATAGAACCATGCTGTCCTGGGGGAGAGTTGTTCTTTGACCGCATGTTCTTTTCGCAGCATTGGCAGGATTTTGGAGTTAGGGGGGGATTTGCCTGTTAGGTAGAGACGGGGGGAGAAAGGATGAGGAGGGGGGATTTTTAAAATGTTTTTAACCTTGACCTGAGCAAGTGGTGGGCTGCTCCCTCTAGCAGTAGGAAGTATTAGCATAATCAGTGTTCTACTTTCTTTCTCCAACACACAATACAAGCCTGTACATCTCTAATGGTTCCCTTGATACCTTGAATACGTTTACCTTTCTGTTTTACACATGCATGTCTAGTCTTTATCTCTCACATACTTCCAGGCCGTCTCTCAGGCATACATAACAATAGACACATCCCATCTCTCTCATCATTCTCTTTCCCTCTCTCTCTCTTTCTCTCTCTCTTCCCGCTCTCTCTCTCTCTCTCTCTCTCTCTCTCTCTCTCTCTCTCTCTCTCTCTTGCTCTCTCTCTTCTCTCGCTCTCGCTCTCTCTCTCTTCTCTCGCTCTCGCTCTCTCTCGCTCTCTCTCGCTCTCTCTCTTCTCTCTCTCTCCTCTCTCTCTCTCTCGCTCTCTCTCTCTCTCTCTCTCTCTCTCTCTCTCTCTCGCTCTCTCTCTCTCGCTCTCTCTCTTCTCTCTCTCTTCTCTCTCTCTCTCTCTCGCTCTCTCTCTCTCGCTCTCTCTCTTCTCTCTCTCTCTCTCGCTCTCTCTCTCTTTCTCTACCTTCATCCCACACTCCTTCCATCCTTCTCTCTCTCCCCTCCTTCCATCCTTCTCCCCACTCTTTCTCCTCTCTCCACCCACCCCACCTCTCTCTCTATCCTAGTGCAGATGTCTGTCCTGTTCCACACACAGAATAATTAACACCAGTCCCTATGCATCATTCATGACTTCACTCCACCCATCCAGGATAGACCCTCCCTCTCTTCTTCTTCTTTCTCTTCTTCCCCTCTGCTGGAGGTCTGGAAAGAGCAGACTGATGAGTCAATGGAAAGTTCTGCACCACATTGAACTGGTTCAGACAGGAGGCATCAACTCATAGTTGTTTCTTTCATGTTCTCTCTCTTTGTTCTCTGTTAGCTTTCCTGTCATTGACCAGCCAGAGCACTAGAGTATTTATACTGTGTGTCTGCGTGTGTGTGTGCCATTGATCTGCCCCCCGTCTCTCCCTTAATGTGTGCCACCCTCATCTCCTGCAGATGGCAAGGAACAGACGCCTCCCTTAGATGGGATTGGAAAATAATTGGATAAGCACTACACACTATACAGTACACACACTACACACTCACACAAACACACATAAACAAAAACACACATATATTTACAAAGACCCCACATACTAGGAGAGAGAGACAGAGAGACCGGCGGAGAGAGAGACCGGCGGAGAGAGAGAGACCGGCGGCGAGAGAGACCGGCGGCGAGAGAGACCGGCAGAGAGAGAGACCGGCGGAGAGAGAGACCGGCGGAGAGAGAGACCGGCGGAGAGAGAGACCGGCGGAGAGAGAGACCGGCGGAGAGAGAGACCGGCGGAGGCACGCAGAGAGCGAGGCACGCAGAGAGCGAGGCACGCAGAGAGCGAGGCACGCAGAGAGCGAGGCACGCAGAAGAGAGAGACCCTGAATCCAAAGAGATTAGACGGGGAAAGTTGACATAGATGGGAGGTATGGAAGGCTGTCAGTCAGAAGGAGCCCAAGTTCCTCTGTTCATGCCTCTAAATTGGTGGCCCCATGCCGTGGAGTCTTGATCGCATCATCAAAGTGTGACAGGCTGAGAGGCGTACTGTGTTCCCCTGGTGAGACCTCCTGCTGTTAGGCCTTCCTCCCCAGAGCTGCCAAAGACATTATGTGAAATGCACTGGAGGAAACACACAATGCAGTTACTTTAACACTAACACACAACACACACACACAGGTGTTTACACACAACACACACACACAGGCATTTACACACAACATACACAAGCCATGGCACATAAACAAGCTATCACAGTCTCACATCAGAATTAGATGTTGTTTGCAAAGTTCTACACCTGAAATGTGAAAATATTTAGGGTTAAGTTTAGGCATCAACCCCAGATTCTGAAGGTTAGACATGAACTCTGAACGGTTAAGGTAAGGGTTAAGGTTTGGGTTAGACTGAAAACAAAAAATATCAACAACTACTTTCTATCGCCGGATTCAAACATGCAACCTTTGGTCTGTTTGGAACCTTTGGTCTGTTTGGAACCTTTGGTCTGTTTGGAACCTTTGGTCTGTTTGGAACCTTTGGTCTACTTGGAACAATTGGTCTGTTTGGAACCTTTGGTCTACTTGGAACAATTGGTCTGTTTGGAACCTTTGGTCTACTTGGAACAATTGGTCTGTTTGGAACCTTTGGTCTACTTGGAACAATTGGTCTGTTTGGAACCTTTGGTCTGTTTGGAACCTTTGGTCTGTTTGGAACCTTTGGTCTGTTTGGAACCTTTGGTCTACTTGGAACAATTGGTCTGTTTGGAACCTTTGGTCTACTTGGAACAATTGGTCTGTTTGGAACCTTTGGTCTACTTGGAACCAGAGGCAGATGCTTACCGCCATCCCCGTCCACAATACCCTAGCAAAACCAAAACCTACTTGAAGGTAACGGCGCTCACTGTTGCCCCTAGTGGCTGGTCACGCCATCTCTCGACATCCTCAGACATGGATGGATGTTGAATACTGACTTGTGTCATAAGTGACCTGCCTGGGCACACAACTCGCACCCGTTGTCTGTGAACTCTTTGTTGTAGAAACAATAAAAAAGCCCTTGTTTTGGTAAAAAATGTAATATGATGGGGCTGGAGAAATGTAACATTCTCATATTCATAGACAGAGCTACGGATGCAAGGGCTGACCATCCATGATATCAAAATGATAGTGTTGCCCTATGTTATGAGGCTGTACTGTAATTATTTACATTTACTTTGTTTACAAATATGGGAGTAAAACAAGCTTATATTTTGGGTTCTCATGGAGTGTGACAGTTGAACTAAGGTCATGAGGCATTTATAAGTTATATTCTTCAAGAATCAATGCGTACATATCATTTATTTATACGTCCAAAAATGGATGTAGCAACTGCTGATTGCCCCTTTAAAGAGCCTGTGTGATGTGTTTGTTTAGTTACCATTCATGTGCTCGTGGAAAACATCCCAGTTGGAACAATTCTTCAACCAATGACATTTGAGCTTTTAGCTAGCTATATGAGTTAGCTATATGAGCTAGCTAAAGTTTGTAATAATAAAGTTAGCTAGGTTGCAAACATGGACAATATAGTCAAACTAGCTACGGATCAACAATGATACATATCACGTGTGTTGATATGTAGCATTGTCATTTTCTCAGACTTTCCGACTTGTAATTACAACTTGGAGGGCCGTTTAAGTGAAACTTCCCAGTGGAAGTCTCGTATTTCCTATAACTCAGACACCACATGAACAGACTATTTGTCCCACCTCCTGGTTAAAAGGTGGCATAGTGTTGGCTACTGTATTTTTCTATTGATGGTTAAATCAGCCACGTGATTCTAAGGTAAAAGGATGTGTGTTGTCATGCCGTATACCCCAGTATATGGTATCAACGTTATATCATCCAAGCCTAGTTGATACCACCTGAGGACGGAGAGAGATTAGGATGTTGACATCACCTGGCAGACAACAGGTTTACAGGTGAGGCCAGATAGTGACTGAGACAAGTATTGTACATGAAAGTTAGTTACTCTAGTCAAAGTTTGCTCTCTTTATGTCATCATTCTTTTCTGTAGACTTTAACTTCAATTGGTCCGCTCTTCAGACAAACAGATTGAAAAGGCTGACCTGCAGAGAAGCAGCTTATGTCCTCCACATTGGTGTTGTTGGTGATTCTCTTCCTTCTAGCTACAGCTTATGTCCTCCACATTGGTGTTGTTGTAGTTCCTTCTTCCTCAGTGGGGTGTCTGACAGTATGTAGTTCCTTCTTCCTCAGTGGGGTGTCTGACAGTGTGTACCTCCTTCTTCCTCAGTGGGGTGTCTGACAGTATGTAGTTCCTTCTTCCTCAGTGGGGTGTCTGACAGTATGTAGTTCCTTTTTCCTCAGTGGAGTGTCTGACAGTATGTAGTTCCTTCTTCCTCAGTGGGGTGTCTGACAGTATGTAGTTCCTTCTTCCTCAGTGGGGTGTCTGACAGTATGCAGTTCCTTCTTCCTCAGTGGAGTGTCTGACAGTATGTAGTTCCTTCTTCCTCAGTGGGGTGTCTGACAGTATGTAGTTCCTTCTTCCTCAGTGGGGTGTCTGACAGTATGTAGTTCCTTCTTCCTCAGTGGGGTGTCTGACAGTATGCAGTTCCTTCTTCCTCAGTGGAGTGTCTGACAGTATGTAGTTCCTTCTTCCTCAGTGGGGTGTCTGACAGTATGTAGTTCCTTCTTCCTCAGTGGGGTGTCTGACAGTATGTAGTTCCTTCTTCCTCAGTGGGGTGTCTGACAGTATGTACCTCCTTCTTCCTCAGTGGGGTGTCTGACAGTATGTACCTCCTTCTTCCTCAGTGGGGTGTCTGACAGTATGTACCTCCTTCTTCCTCAGTGGGGTGTCTGACAGTATGTACCTCCTTCTTCCTCAGTGGGGTGTCTGACAGTATGTACCTCCTTCTTCCTCTGTGGGGTGTCTGACAGTATGTACCTCCTTCTTCCTCAGTGGGGTGTCTGACAGTATGTACCTCCTTCTTCCTCTGTGGGGTGTCTGACAGTATGTACCTCCTTCTTCCTCAGTGGGGTGTCTGACAGTATGTAGTTCCTTCTTCCCACAAGTCTGCCCTTGCCTTGTTTGACCAAATCAATCACTGACTGTTAATACTATTTATTGTAGAAATCTTTTATCTGATTGACCATTAAGTAAAATACTTGTCCCTCTCCTGGCTTTCCTCGCTCTATATTCTGGCCATCTGTTTCCTGCTAGAACCCTTTTGCAGTAGCATGAGTTATATGATTGTGATAACTATTTATTGCCTTACCTCCCTTATCTTACCTCATTTGCACACACTGTATATATACTTTTTCTACTGTATTATTGACTGTATGTTTGTTTATTCCATGTGTAACTCTGTGTTGTTGTTTGTGTCGAACTGCTTTGCTTTATCTTGGCCAGGTCGTAGTTGTAAATGAGAACTTGTTCTCAACTAGCTTACCTGGTTAAATAAAGGTGGAAAAAAATATATATATCTACATAGTCTATGGCAGGCCTGGGCAATTATTTTCCATGTTTGGCCACATTAGAATATATTTTTGCCATCGCGGGCCAGAATCATATTACAGGATTATACATCATGTGTATGACTGTTGACAGATATATCTACTGTATATCACATCCAGATATGCTACTTATTTTACTGTTTTAACATGCACAGAAATAAACCACATCCATGTTCTCCTTTTGGTAGGTATTTTCATTATTCAACATGCACTACACTGAGGGGAAGCACACTGCATTGACTAGAGCTGTGAAGTCAGGTATAGTCTCTGACATCGCTATGCACAGGATTGCTGAGAGGTGAGAGTCAGTAAGAGGTGATCTGTGTCTTGACTTGTTGTATTTCATCACGGAAAATGTCTGTTCACATACAAAGGTTGACCCAAACAGTACAAACATCTTCTGAGCAGGACTCTTAATCTTTGGAAAGTTTTGTTCATCAAGAGATGCATAGAACCTCGTCAGTGACATTGTTTTGAATTGTTATCCAATCACTGCATCAGACTGAAGATCGATAAGCTCAAGTTGCAGGTCAGTGGTAGCGTTTTGACCCAAGTCGCGGGCCACATACGCCCCCCGGGCCGGCCTTTGCCCAGGCCTGGTCTATGGTGTGGGCTAACAAGAATAAACATATGACTATATTTTGAGCTGTGTACTCAAGAGCTTCTCTGTTTTCAAATCAAATGTTATTATTCACATGCTTTGTAAACAACGTGTAGACTAACAGTGACCTATTTACTTACCTATATCCCAACAATGCAGAGAGAAAAAGAGAAAAATCAATTATAACAACACAATAAATACACGATAACTTGGCTATATACACGGGGGACCAGTACAGAGTCCATGATAACCTGGCTATATACACGGGGTACCAGTACAGAGTCCATGATAACCTGGCTATATACACGGGGTACCAGTACAGAGTCAATGATAACTTGGCTATATACACGGGGGACCAGTACAGAGTCAATGATAACTTGGCTATATACACGGGGTACCAGTACAGAGTCAATGATAACTTGGTTATATACACGGGGTACCAGTACAGAGTCAATGATAACCTGGCTATATACACGGGGTACCAGTACAGAGTCAATGATAACTTGGCTATATACACGGGGTACCAGTACAGAGTCAATGATAACTTGGTTATATACACGGGGTACCAGTACAGAGTCAATGATAACTTGGCTATATACACGGGGTACCAGTACAGAGTCAATGATAACTTGGCTATATACACGGGGTACCAGTACAGAGTCAATGATAACTTGGCTATATACACGGGGTACCAGTACAGAGTCAATGATAACTTGGCTATATACACTGGGTACCAGTACAGAGTCAATGATAACTTGGCTATATACACGGGGTACCAGTACAGAGTCAATGATAAGTTGACTATATACACTGGGTACCAGTACAGAGTCAATGATAAGTTGACTATATACACGGGGTACCAGTACAGAGTCAATGATAAGTTGACTATATACACTAGGTACCAGTACAGAGTCAATGATAAGTTGACTATATACACTGGGTACCAGTACAGAGTCAATGATAAGTTGACTATATACACTGGGTACCAGTACAGAGTCAATGATAAGTTGACTATATACACGGGGGTACCAGTACAGAGTCAATGATAAGTTGACTATATACACTGGGTACCAGTACAGAGTCAATGATAACTTGGCTATATACACTAGGTACCAGTACAGAGTCAATGATAACTTGGCTATATACACGGGGTACCAGTACAGAGTCAATGATAAGTTGACTATATACACGGGGTACCAGTACAGAGTCAATGATAACTTGACTATATACACTAGGTACCAGTACAGAGTCCATGATAAGTTGACTATATACACTAGGTACCAGTACAGAGTCAATGATAAGTTGACTATATACACGGGGTACCAGTACAGAGTCAATGATAAGTTGACTATATACACTAGGTACCAGTACAGAGTCAATGATAAGTTGACTATATACACGGGGTACCAGTACAGAGTCAATGATAACTTGGCTATATACACGGGGTACCAGTACAGAGTCAATGATAACTTGGCTATATACACGGGGTACCAGTACAGAGTCAATGATAACTTGGCTATATACACAGGGGACCAGTACAGAGTCAATGATAACTTGGCTATATACACGGGGGACCAGTACAGAGTCAATGATAACTTGGCTATATACACGGGGTACCAGTACAGAGTCAATGATAACTTGGTTATATACACGGGGTACCAGTACAGAGTCAATGATAACCTGGCTATATACACGGGGTACCAGTACAGAGTCAATGATAACTTGGCTATATACACGGGGTACCAGTACAGAGTCAATGATAACTTGGTTATATACACGGGGTACCAGTACAGAGTCAATGATAACTTGGCTATATACACGGGGTACCAGTACAGAGTCAATGATAACTTGGCTATATACACGGGGTACCAGTACAGAGTCAATGATAACTTGGCTATATACACGGGGTACCAGTACAGAGTCAATGATAACTTGGCTATATACACTGGGTACCAGTACAGAGTCAATGATAACTTGGCTATATACACGGGGTACCAGTACAGAGTCAATGATAACTTGGCTATATACACGGGGTACCAGTACAGAGTCAATGATAAGTTGACTATATACACTGGGTACCAGTACAGAGTCAATGATAAGTTGACTATATACACTAGGTACCAGTACAGAGTCAATGATAACTTGGGTATATATTTATTTTAAGAATGTGAAATGTGTCCCTAAACTCAAATTATATTCATTAATAACTTTAGTGAAGTGGGCAACATAGCCAAAACATTTGTGATTTACAGCACCCTACTAGCGTGGAGGGACTGTAGGAAATACCTGCCAAATATTTTCTCTATGTTGCCTATAGTAGGCAACTCAGACTTGCCAAATGCCCTGAGTGATGCCAATATTAATCTTTGGCATGCGCTAGGAATCAGGACCTTTTCAGACCTATTTCATCAGAAAACCACTACACTGAAATCCTTTCAAGAGCTCTGCAGTGAATTCAATGTGCCAAGATCCCATTTTTTTTTAAATATCTTCAAATTAGACACGTCATTTCCTCATTTACTTCCAAGAGGAGGTTTAGAGCTCAGCTGAATGAAGTTGAAACCCTTCTTGTCACAGCACAATCCATTAAAGGCTAAATCTCCTACATCTATAGACTACTTTCTGAGAAAGGAGGCTCCTCCTTTACTCCTTTGAAAATAATCTAGGAAAAGGACCTTGGTCTGGCTATCAGTGATGAGTTATGGGTGGAGGTTTGCAACAGGGTATACTGCTCCTCTACTACTCTACTATGTAAAAATGAAAGAATCTAATTACACATTTTTGTACAAATTTTATTACACTCCAATGAGACTCCATAGAATGAAAACAGACATGTCTCCTAACTGTAAAAGATGTACCTCTGAAAGTGGAACATATATGCATGTATTTTGGAGCTATAGAGAGATTGCCAGATTCTGGCACTCTATACATACTGCTGCACAGAAAATACTAGATTTTCCAGTTTGATATGACCCCGTGTAACTATCTAATGCCCAGAACTTTGTTCTTGATCCTGACGGAGAAAATGTGCTTATGACTATTACATACTTTGCTCAGAAATGTATTCTTCTATTGTGGGCCTCTAATACTTCTCCTACATTTAAAATGTGGATTGACCAGATTGTTGACTTTCTCCCTCTTGAAAAGCTCACTTATGACCTCCACAAGAGACAGCTCAAGTTTGATAGACTCTGGTCTCCACTACTCAACTGTATTTCAAATTGGACAGAGTGAATGGGGTGATTAGGGAAATGAGCAGATACATATTGTGTAAGGTCCTGTAAAAACTAAAAACGAATTATTTGCTCGTCATCTCAGCTAAGGCTGGAAATAACTAATACGAATATATATATTTTTATTCTATTTTTATTTTTATTATTATTATTATTTTCTGTTTGTTGGTTGATTGAAAAACAAGAACTTAATAAAACTTTAAATTGAAAGAAAAGAAAATGTGAAATGTCAGAATAATAGTAGAGAGAATGATTTATTTCAGCTCATCACATTCCCACATCCCCAAGTTTACATACGCTCAATTAGTATTTGGTAGCATTGCCTTTAAATTGTTTAACTTGGGTCAAACGTTTCGGGTAGCCTTCCACAAGCTTCCCACAATAAGTTGGGTGAATTTTGGCCCATTCCTCCTGACAGAGCTGGTGTAACTGTCAGGTTTGTAGGCCTCCTTGCTCAGACACTTTTTCAATTCTGCCCACAAATGTTCTATAAGATTGAGGTCAGGGCTTTGTGATGGCCACTCCAATACCTTGACTTTGTTGTCCTTAAGCCATTTTGCCACAACTTTGGAAGTATGCTTGGGGGTCATTGTCCATTTGGAAGACCCATTTGCGACCAAGCTTTAACTTCCTGACAATATATCCACAGAATTTTCCAGCCTCATGATGCCATCTATTTTGTGAAGTGCACCAGTCCCTCCTGCAGCAAAGCACCCCCACAACAAGATGCTGCCACCCCCGTGCTTCACGGTTGGGATGGTGTTCTTCGGCTTGCAAGGCTCCTCCTTTTTCTTCCAAACATAACAATGGTCATTATGGCCAGAGGACATTTTTTCAAAAAGTACGATATTTGTCCCCATATGCAGTTGCAAACCGTAGTCTGGCTTTTTTATGCCGGTTTTGGAGCAGTGGCTTCTTCCTTGCTGAGCAGCCTTTCAGGTTATGTCGATATAGGACCCATTTTACCGTGGATATAGATACTTTTGTGCCTGTTTCCTCCAGCATCTTCACAAGGTCCTTTACTGTTGTTCTGGGATTGATTTGCACTTTTAGCACCAAAGTACGTTCATCTCTAGGAGACAGAACGTGTCTCCTTCCTGAGCGGTATGAATGCTGCATGGTCCCATGGTGTTTATACTTGCGTACTATTGTTTGTACAGATGAACGTGGTACCTTCAGGCATTTGGAAATTGCTCCCAAGGATGAACCAGACTTGTGGAGGTCCACAATTTTTTTTCTGAGGTCTGATTTCTTTTGATTTTCCCATGATGTCAATTAAAGAGGCACTGAGTTTGAAGGTAGGCCTTAAAATAAATCCACAGGAACACCTCCAATTGACTCAAATGATGTCAATTAGCCTATCAGAAGCTTTTAAAGCCATGACTTCATTTTCTGGAATTTTCCAAGCTGTTTAAAGGCACAGTCAACTTAGTGTATGTAAACTTCTGACCCACTGGAATTGTGATACAGTGAATTACAAGTGAAATAATCTGTCTGTAAACAATTGTTGGAAAAATTACTTGTGTCCTGCACAAAGTAGATGTCCTAACCGACTTGCCAAAACTGTAGTTTGTTAACAAGAAATTTGTGGAGTGGTTGAAAACCTAGTTTTAATGTCTCCAACCTAAGTGTATGTAAACTTCCGAATTCAACTGCATGTACACACAGGTAGGGATACAGTGACTAGGCAACAGGATAGATAATAAACAGTAACAGCAGCGTATGTGATGAGTCAATAGAGTTAGTGGCAAAAGGGTCCGTGCTGATTTTAAATCTTTTTATGGCTTTGGGGGTGGATGCTGTTCAGCGTCCTGTTGGTTCCAGACTTGGTATCTCTTGTTGTGCGGTAACAGAGAGAACAGTCTATGACTTGGGTGGCTGGAGTCTTTGACCATTTTTAGGACCTTCCTCTGACACCGCCTGGTATAGAGGTCCAGAATGGCATGGAGCTCGGCCCCAGTGATGTACTGGGCCATACGCACTACCCTCTGTAGCTCTTTGCGGTCGGATGTCAAGCAGTTGCCATACCAGGCGGTGATGCAGCCAGTCAAGATGCTCTCAAGGGTGCAGCTGTCAAACCTTTTGAGGATCTGAGGGCCCATGCTAAATCTTGGTACACTTAAAACCAGAACAATTTATAAATAGTTCACCACCTTTGTTTGCTTTGAATTTCTTCTGTGTAATGTCTTCATGAACACACTCTGGAATTGTAAAGTGTTATTCACCTGTCCCCATGGGATAACCTTTTGAAGAACCCTTTTTGGTTCCATGTAGAACCCTTTTCACAGACAGTTCTACCTGGAACCCAAAAGGGTTCTTTAAATGGTTATCCTATGGGGACAGCCAAAATACCCTTTTGGTTTCCATGTAGAACCCTTTTCACAGACAGTTCTACCTGGAACCCAACTCTTTAAATGGTTATCCTATGGGGACAGCCAAAATACCCTTTTGGTTTCCATGTAGAACCCTTTTCACAGACAGTTCTACCTGGAACCCAAAAGGGTTCTTTAAATGGTTATCCTATGGGGACAGCCAAAATACCCTTTTGGTTTCCATGTAGAACCCTTTTCACAGACAGTTCTACCTGGAACCCAACTCTTTAAATGGTTATCCTATGGGGACAGCCAAAATACCCTTTTGGTTTCCATGTAGAACCCTTTTCACAGACAGTTCTACCTGGAACCCAACTCTTTAAAGGGTTATCCTATGGGGACAGCCAAAATACCCTTTTGGAACCCTTTTTTCTAAGAGTGCAGTTATACAATATTATAATTATTTAGGGAACATCATGCAACAGACTTGTGCATTGTGATTGAATTTGTGCTTTAGGGTTATATCGTCTCAAGACAATTAATCTTTACTTTTGTAAAAGTCAAGTAACTGAATTTTCTTTCGTGCAACGCAACCCTGTTCTTTTGTTTTGTTCTTTGTGGAAAGACGAAAGGAAATGATGGTGTGTGTTCCATGATTAATTGTCTGAGTCAGGGGATCAGCATTCAGACTCATCTCTAACCATGATACTGCAGTATTTCCGGTTTCTGAACACTTGGACCAAAATAAAGTCTTGTTTTTGCAGGCTGATATCTAAGATGAGGATTGCAGGGTCGTTCCACGAGTACCTTTTGCATCACTTTGATACTATTGGTTTAAATTGTGCACCAATATTGAATTTTAAAAGCTGGTTATGTTATATGATCTTATCCTTAATCTGGGGAGAAAGCTGAGAGAACAGAAGTGGTGTTGTTGGTGAGTTTGGTTCAACCTAGGTGTGGTCAAGATGTGCTTCTCTCCTATTTCTATTGGCTTTCATCCCCAGACAAACACATCTGGTCTATTTGCAGTTTCCATTAGCACGTGTTGTTGGGGTGAGTCGGTTCTGTTATTATCATCAAGGTCATATGAATGTGTTGGATATGTTTACGTTATTGAACTGGATCTTAATTAGGGTTGGATCAAAGCACTATTGCTACACAGCCTCTGGACCTCCAAGACCGTTCCGCCTCATTGTTCCACTGTCTCCTGTAACCAGGGACTGATTTAGACCTGGGACACAAGGTTTGTGCAATTAGTTATTAGGTAGAACAGAAAACCAGCAGGCTCCAGACCTCAGGGTCAGAGTGGAGTTACCCCTGATCTACAGTGTATAGCTCTGAATGATCTGTTTTCCTTCACAAACTGTTGAAGTCCCTGTATAACATATAACCTCTTGTTGAAGAGAATGAAAGGCTGCTTACACTGGACTACCTGTTCAATGAGTCTTTACCTACATTGATGCAGACCTAACTGGCATCAATGCCCGATTTCTGCCAAAGTCATCAGATGCTTTTTTTAAGAGTTCAAATTCAGAGAAACCTGTTGTTTTGGCTGTGCAGCCCCCTGTTCCTTCCTGCCACTGCAGTCAGCGCTCCAGAGCTTTGCACATAGCAGTTACTTTTCATTAGCATTTCTATATTAGTCTCTTCTCCTCCAAGCATTGTCCTCAGTGTCTATCCTACACCTTTATCTCTCTCAATAACCTCCACCCACATAGGATAGACACACACACACACACAGCTGGTGCTCACACACCCCTGTCTTAATAGAAAGAGCAATCTCCATGTCCATCTCTCTCTTTCTCTCTCTCACACACACACACACACACACACACACACACACACACACACACACACACTGCCTGTGAGCAGTGTTTGCTCAGTTGATTGGAGGACTGTGTCACTCGGCCTCCCTGTGTTTGTCTAAGCCAATGGGGTCTCAGCTTATCTTCGGCCACTTAGTTTGGCTTTAATGGGGACAAGGCAGAATACTGGGGACATGGAGACGAGACAGGGTACTGGGGACATGGAGACGAGGCAGGATACTGGGGACATGGAGACGAGGCAGGGTACTGGGAACATGGAGACGAGACAGGGTACTGGGGACATGGAGACGAGGCAGGATACTGGGGACATGGAGACGAGGCAGGGTACTGGGGACATGGAGACGAGTCAGGGTACCAAGGACATGGAGACGAGTCAGGATACTGAGTTAATGGGAACGAGGCAGGGTACTGGGAACATGGAGACGAGGCAGGGTACTGGGAACATGGAGACGAGGCAGGGTACTGAGTTAATGGGAACGAGGCAGGGTACTGGGAACATCTCTTTAGTTCTTCTTCGTCCTAGTTCTCCCTGGTTCTCTTTAGTTCTTCTTCGTCTTAGTTCTCCCTGGTTCTCTTTAGTTCTCCTTCGTCCTAGTTCTCCCTGGTTCTCTTTAGTTCTCCTTCGTCTTAGTTCTCCCTGGTTCTCTTTAGTTCTCCTTCGTCTTATTTCTCCCTGGTTCTCTTTAGTTCTCCTTCGTCCTAGTTCTCCCTGGTTCTCTTTAGTTCTCCTTCGTCCTAGTTCTCCCTGGTTCTCTTTAGTTCTCCTTTGTCCTAGTTCTCCCTGGTTCTCTTTAGTTCTCCTTTGTCCTAGTTCTCCCTGGTTCTCTTTAGTTCTCCTTTGTCCTAGTTCTCCCTGGTTCTCTTTAGTTCTCCTTTGTCCTAGTTCTCCCTGGTTCTCTTTAGTTCTCCTTCGTCCTAGTTCATCCATATATTTATATGTATATATTCTTATTCCATTCCTTTACTTAGATGTGTTTGTATTAGGTCGTTTTTTTGATTTTGTTAGATTACATGTTAGATATTACTACGCTGTCGGAACTAGAAGCACATGCATTTCACTCCGCTCACAATAACATCTGCTAACCATGTGTATGTGACCAATACCATTTGATTTGATTTGGTTCTCCTCCTGGTTCTTGTAATTGGGATCTGGCATATGTGGAATGGTCCTGGGTTCTCGAGATGAGGTGTGGAATGGTCCTAGGTTCTCGATAAGAAGTGTGGAATGGTCCTGGGTTCTCAAGATGAGGTGTGGAATGGTCCTGGGTTCTCGGGAAGAGGTGTGGAATGGTCCTGGGTTCTCAAGATGAGGTGTGGAATGGTCCTGGGTTCTCAGGAAGAGGTGTGGAATGGTCCTGGGTTCTCGGGAAGAGGTGTGGAATGGTCCTGGGTTCTCGGGAAGAGGTGTGGAATGGTCCTGGGTTCTCGAGATGAGGTGTGGAATGGTCCTGGGTTCTCAAGATGAGGTGTGGAATGGTCCTGGGTTCTCAAGATGAGGTGTGGAATGGTCCTGGGTTCTCAAGATGAGGTGTGGAATGGTCCTGGGTTCTCAAGATGAGGTGTGGAATGGTCCTGGGTTCTCAAGATGAGGTGTGGAATGGTCCTGGGTTCTCGAGATGAGGTGTGGAATGGTCCTGGGTTCTCAAGATGAGGTGTGGAATGGTCCTGGGTTCTCGAGATGAGGTGTGGAATGGTCCTGGGTACTCGAAGAGAGGTGTGGAATGGTCCTGGGTACTCGAAGAGAGGTGTGGAATGGTCCTGGGTACTCGAAGAGAGGTGTGGAATGGTCCTGGGTACTCGAAGAGAGGTGTGGAATGGTCCTGGGTACTCGAAGAGAGGTGTGGAATGGTCCTGGGTTCTCGAGATGAGGTGTGGAATGGTCCTGGGTTCTCGAGATGAGGTGTGGAATGGTCCTGGGTACTCGAAGAGAGGTGTGGGATGGTCCTGGGTTCTCGAGATGAGGTGTGGAATGGTCCTGGGTACTCGAAGAGAGGGGTGGGATGGTCCTGGGTTCTCGAAGAGAGGTGTGGAATGGTCCTGGGTACTCGAAGAGAGGTGTGGGATGGTCCTGGGTTCTCGAGATGAGGTGTGGAATGGTCCTGGGTACTCGAAGAGAGGTGTGGGATGGTCCTGGGTTCTCGAGATGAGGTGTGGAATGGTCCTGGGTACTCGAAGAGAGGTGTGGGATGGTCCTGGGTTCTCGAAGAGAGGTGTGGAATGGTCCTGGGTTCTCGAAGAGAGGTGTGGGATGGTCCTGGGTTCTCGAAGAGAGGTGTGGAATGGTCCTGGGTTCTCGAAGAGAGGTGTGGAATGGTCCTGGGTTCTCGAAGAGAGGTGTGGGATGGTCCTGGGTTCTCGAAGAGAGGTGTGGGATGGTCCTGGGTTCTCGAAGAGAGGTGTGGGATGGTCCTGGGTTCTCGAAGAGAGGTGTGGGATGGTCCTGGGTACTCGAAGAGAGGTGTGGAATGGTCCTGGGTTCTCGAAGAGAGGTGTGGGATGGTCCTGGGTTCTCGAAGAGAGGTGTGGAATGGTCCTGGGTACTCGAAGAGAGGTGTGGAATGGTCCTGGGTACTCGAAGAGAGGTGTGGAATGGTCCTGGGTACTCGAAGAGAGGTGTGGAATGGTCCTGGGTACTCGAAGAGAGGTGTGGAATGGTCCTGGGTACTCGAAGAGAGGTGTGGGAAACACTGCTGTGGTATTTTTTTATATTTGGCTATAATGTAACGTGGTGTGTGTGTGTGTGTGTGTGTGTGTGTGTGTGTGTGTGTGTGTGTGTGTGTGTTCAGATGGATCTCCAGGCTCGGACTCCCAGGTGACCAATGAGAGCGTCCGCAGCAGGGACCAGATCCTCCAGACTCTGACTGACCTGTCCAGGGCCTTCCAGGACATCGCTGACCGCTGTCTGCTGGTCCTCCACCTGGAGGTCAGGTACGTACGGACATGGACTCTCCAGGTTAAACACCCAGCCTGGGTCATGTTCATAAGACCTTTTCCTATTGGTCATGTTCATAATTACCTTTTCCTATTGGTCATGTTCACAATGACCTTTTCCTATTGGTCATGTTCACAATGACCTTTTCCTATTGGTCATGTTCACAATGACCTTTTCCTATTGGTCATGTTCACAATGACCTTTTCCCTTTGGTCATGTTCACAATAACCTTTTCCTGTTGGTCATGTTCACAATGACCTTTTCCTATTGGTCATGTTCACAATGACCTTTTCCTGTTGGTCATGTTCACAATAACCTTTTCCTATTGGTCATGTTCACAATAACCTTTTCCTATTGGTCATGTTCACAATGACCTTTTCCTATTGGTCATGTTCACAATGACCTTTTCCTATTGGTCATGTTCACAATGACCTTTTCCTATTGGTCATGTTCACAATGACCTTTTCCTATTGGTCATGTTCACAATGACCTTTTCCTATCGGTCATGTTCACAATGACCTTTTCCTATTGGTCATGTTCACAATGACCTTTTCCTGTTGGTCATGGTCACAATGACCTTTTCCTGTTGGTCATGGTCACAATGACCTTTTCCTGTTGGTCATGGTCACAATGACCTTTTCCTGTTGGTCATGGTCACAATGACCGTTTCCTGTTGGTCATGGTCACAATGACCTTTTCCTGTTGGTCATGTTCACAATGACCTTTTCCTATTGGTCATGTTCATAATGACCTTTTCCTGTTGGTCATGGTCACAATGACCTTTTCCAGTTGGTCATGGTCACAATGACCTTTTCCAGTTGGTCATGGTCACAATGACCTTTTCCTGTTGGTCATGGTCACAATTACCTTTTCCTGTTGGTCATGGTCACAATTACCTTTTCCTATTGGTCATGTTCATAATGACCTTTTCCTATTGGTCATGTTCATAATGACCTTTTCCTGTTGGTCATGGTCACAATGACCTTTTCCTATTGGTCATGGTCACAATGACCTTTTCCTATTGGTCATGTACAGATCATACTACCGCCGCTTCCCTCCGTTTTCTTTTATTTAGTCCCTAGCGAACACAACCGTGATTTCTAGAATCTTCCTCTCAATGGTTTCACAGTGTTCTTCAGTCCTGGTCCTGAGTGGGGGCAGACTGAGTTAGCAGGCTGATGTTCTGTCAGACTACCATGTTGACTGTCAGACCTTGAATAGTTCCACCTATGAGAGCGGTTACATTCGTTCAGCCCTATCCTTCAACTTTATAGCGCACCAAGTGGCAGGACTATCGTTTTTAATTTTACAACCCCTTTAGGTGTGTATATATGTATATGATTATTATTAGATAACATTGAATTTAGGCTTTAGTACCATGCCCCACATTGATAACACATTCATAAAACAGTCACAAAATAGGAATAAGGTTTTGAAGTGTCTGTCCTATATCTAGGAGATATAAGGAAGCTTTTATGGGGTAGGCACAACATCTGTTTCCTTCAGACTAGTTCGTGTGTAGCCCAAAATGTTCAGACACTACAAACAGAAGTTGGCAAATGGACGGTCCCGACTTCAGATGAGACCCCTGACACTTGTGGAGACCATCATCTAAATGGTCTGACTAACACCACTCTAGCTCTGCCACCTTTCACTGCAGATGAGGAAGTGTGACAATGGTGGTGGATTGGGACTCATCCAATAGAATAAAACAGATATCTCTAGCTTAAACTGATGGATTGTGATGGGATAAAAAATCTAACTGAGATGACTTAGATTGGTGCACCAGTATGTCAGTCAACTGTAGGGGGTTAAACAAGTGCAAGACAATCTAATAATACATTCAGACTAATGTCTCCCTGCAGATCCAGTGAGTTCACCCATTAACGTGATCCTCCAACCAGACCCAGAAAACAACCAACTCTCTCTCCATCAACAGCCCCCATCTCCTCCTTCCTCTCCAACCAGACCCAGAAAACAACCAACTCTCTCTCCATCAACAGCCCCTAACAGCCCCATCTCCTCCTTCCTCTCCAACCAGACCCAGAAAACAACCAACTCTCTCTCCATCAACAGCCCCCATCTCCTCCTTCCTCTCCAACCAGACCCAGAAAACAACCAACTCTCTCTCCATCAACAGCCCCCATCTCCTCCTTCCTCTCCAACCAGACCCAGAAAACAACCAACTCTCTCTCTATCAATAGCCCCTAACAGCCCCATCACCTCCTTCTCTTTATCCCTCCATCACCTCCTTCCTCTCTTTATCCCTCCATCACCTCCTTCCTCTCTTTATCCCTCCATCTCCTCCTTCCTCTCTTTATCCCTCCATCACCTCCTTCCTATCTTTATCCCTCCATCACCTCCTTCCTATCTTTATCCCTCCATCACCTCCTTCCTCTCTTTATCCCTCCATCACCTCCTTCCTCTCTTTATCCCTCCATCTCCTCCTTCCTCTCTTTATCCCTCCATCACCTCCTTCCTCTCTTTATCTCTCCATCACCTCCTTCCTCTCTTTATCCCTCCATCACCTCCTTCCTCTCTTTATCCCTCCATCACCTCCTTCCTCTCTTTATCCCTCCATCTCCTCCTTCCTCTCTTTATCCCTCCATCTCCTCCTTCCTCTCTTTATCCCTCCATCTCCTCCATCTGGGGGTTCTGATGAATGGTTTTGGTGGTTTTTGGGGGGTTCTGATGAAGATGGTTTTTGGGGGTTCTGATGAAGATGGTTTTTGGGGGTTCTGATGAAGGTGTGAGCAGCCAGAGATCATGTATCAGTCAGGTGTTTAGGGAAACTAAGCACCCCCATGGTGGCTCTTGGATTAGAACGTCACGCTTGGACAAATGTGTTGAAAGACAGAGGCGGAGGGGAGACATTTGATTAAGTTACAGTAGACTGATATCTACATATCACAATCTGTCCTGATAGTTACATGGTGGATGAATTCAGTCAAACATCCCAGGAGAGCTGAGCGATACATTTCCACCACCGCTTTTTCATTCTCCTTTATATACTAGTTAATGGGACATCAATTGTCCCATTTAACAATCACCCATATTAGCAAAGTTATTTCATTTCAAACTTCTCATTGGTCTAGAATAGGCTACTTATCATAATTAATGATATCAGCAAAATGCCTGCGATAAGTAACACTAAGCTGATTCCATCACCATCATGACTTCATCTACCTGTAGGGTTTGGTTGGACTAAACACACATCAACAATATTGTCTCTCTCCTCTTTTCATCCGTCTCTCCTCTCTCCTCATCTGTCTCTCCTCTCCTCATCTGTCTCTCCTCTCTCCTCATCTGTCTCTCCTCTCCCTCATCTGTCTCTCCTCTCTCCTCATCTGTCTCTCCTCATCTGTCTCCTCTCTCATCTGTCTCTCCTCTCTCCTCCCCTCATGTCTCTCCTCTCTCCTCCCCTCATCTATCTATCCTCTCTCCTCCCCTCATCTATCTATCCTCTCTCCTCCCCTCATCTATCTATCCTCTCTCCTCCCCTCATCTATCTCTCCTCTCTCCTCCCCTCATCTATCTCTCCTCTCTCCTCCCCTCATCTATCTCTCCTCTCTCCTCCCCTCATCTATCTCTCCTCTCTCCTCCCCTCATCTATCTCTCCTCTCTCCTCCCCTCATCTATCTCTCCTCTCTCCTCCCCTCATCTATCTCTCCTCTCTCCTCCCCTCATCTATCTCTCCTCTCTCCTCCCCTCATCTATCTCTCCTCTCTCCTCCTCATCTGTCCATCCTCTCTCCTCCCCTGATCTGTCTCCTCTCGCTTGCCCTCATCTATCTCTCCTCATCTGTCTCTCTTCTCCTCTCAGAGTGCATTGTTTCCACTACCTGATTCCCCTGGCCAAGCAGGGGAACTATGCCATAGTGGCCAACGTGGAGAGCATGGACTACGACCCCTTGGTGGTCAAACTCAACAAGGACATCAGCGCCATCGAGGAGGTGATGGGCGCCGCGCTGCAGCAGCACAAGTTCCAGTACATCTTTGAAGGTAAGTCTGTGGGTCGTCCATGATAATGTCGTGTTGAGAATGTAATTATATTGATTCTATTGGCTTAATGTACTTGTTTCACCTGACTGTGCTCAGGTCAATGTGTACCTGTATTGTCCCTGTGTCTTTTTGGGGTACAAATGTCCACTGCGGTGATCAATAAAAGTGTTGACTACTGGGATGTATTCTGCAGTATGTGACTGGTATGTGTTTTCTCTCTCTTCACCTTCTCTTGCGCTTTCTCTTCTCTCCTCTCGTCTCTTCTCTCTTTTCTTCTCTCATCTTTCTCTTCTCTCTCTTCTCTTGTCTCTCCTCTCTCTCTTATCTTCTCTCATCTCTCTCTTCTCTCCTCGTCTCTCAACTCTCTCCTCTCGTCTCTCGTCTCTCTCCTCTCGTCTCTCCTCTCGTCTCTTCTCTCTTTTCTTCTCTCATCTTTCTCTTCTCTTCTCTTCTCTCTCGTCTCTCCTCTCTCTCATCTTCTCTCATCTCTCTTCTCTCCTCGTCTCTCAACTCTCTCTTCTCTCCTCTCGTCTCTCTCTCTCTCTCGCTCTCTTGCTCTCTTGCTCTCTCTCTCTCGCTCTCTCGCTCTCTTGCTCTCTCTTTCTCTCTCTCTCTCTTCTCTCTTTTGTGCTCTCTGTCTCCCTCTCTCTCCCCTTCTTGCACTCTCTCTCCCTCTCTATCTTCTATTCTCTCCTCTCTCCTCTGTCTGTCTGTCTGCCTCTCTCTGTCTGCCTCTCTGTCTGTAGGTCTTGGCCACCTGATCTCCTGTATTCTGATCAATGGAGCCCAGTACTTTAAGAGGATCAGTGAGTCTGGCATCAAGAAGATGTGTAGGAACATCTTTGTCCTGCAGCAGAACCTCACCAACATCACCATGTCTAGAGAGGCCGACCTGGACTTCGCTAGGTGAGACATACACACAGGAAGGGGACAAGAAAGACAGGGTCAGAGATGGATAAACAGGACGGAAGGATAGAGAGGGGAGACAAAGGGCTAGAAATAGCAAAGAGGATGAGAGAAGAGGAGGGCAAATCAATGTAGAGAGAGAGATAATCTAAGTTATTCAGTGGGAGGCTGTGTCTCAGAAGGACACAGGACAGCTTTATTTGGACGGATCAATGTGTAATCGTTGTCTTCCTGCCCTCTGTCCCTCTCTCTCGCTGTACCTCTCTTCTGCAGTCCTTCTTTCTCGCTCCCTTTCTCCCCCTCTGTTCTGCATGTTCAACCAGCATACAGAACTGCACCAATCTACACCCCATGAGTGAGTGAGAGCACCAGATGGGAGGGGGTACAGTGCATTCAGAAACTATTCAGACCCCAGACCTTATTCTCAAATCGATAAAAACATTGTTTCATCCTCATCAATCTACTCACAATACTGTATCCCATAATGACAAACCAAAAACAGTTTTTTTGCCAGTTTATAAAAAATAAAAAATCTCATTTACAGAGGTATTCAGACCCTTTACTCAGTACTTTGTTGAAGCATCTATTCTTGGGTATGACGCTACAAGCTTGGCACACCTGTATTTGGGGAGTTTCTCCCATTCTTCTCTGCAGATCCTCTCAAGCTCTGTCAAGTTTTCATCAAGGATCTCTTGTAATTTGCTTCATTCATCTTTCCCTCGATCCTGACTAGTCTCCCAGTCCCTGCCGCTGAAAAACATCCCCACAGCATGACGCTAACACCACCATGCTTCACTGTAGGGATGGTGCCATGTTTCCACCAGACGTGACACTTGGCTTTCAGGCCAAAGATTTCAATCTTGGTTTCATCAGACCAGAGAATCTTGTTTCTCATGGTCTGAGAGTCTTTAGGTTCCTTTTGGTGAGCTCCAAGCGGGCTGTCATGTGCCTTTTACTGAGGAGTAGCTTCCATCTAGCCACTCTAACATAAAGGTCTGATTGGTGGAGTGCTGCAGAGATGGTTGTCCTTCTGGAAGGTTCTCACATCTCCACAGAGGAACTCTGGAGCTCTGTTAGAGTGACCATCGGGTTCTTGGTCACCTCCCTGACCAGGCCCTTCTCCCCCTATTGATCGGTTTGGCTGGACGACCAGCTCTTGGAAGAGTTGTGATGGTTTCAAACTTCTTCCATTGAAGAATGATGGAGGCCACTGTGTTCTTGGGGACCTTCAATAATGCAGTAATGTATTGGTACCCTTCCCCAGATCTGTGCCTCGACACAATCCTGTCTCGGTGCTCTATGGACAATTCCTTTGACCTCATGGCTTGGTTTTTGCTCTGACATGTACTGTCAACTGTGGGACCTTATATAGACAGGGGTGTGCTTTTGCAAATCATGTCCAATCAATTGTATTTACCACAGGTGGCTCAATTCTGATTCTCATAACAAAGGGTCTGAATACTTATGTAAATACGTTTTCTTTTATTTATTTGACAACATGTCTTAAAACCTGTTTTAGCTTTGTCATTATGGGGTATTGTGATGTCATTATGGGGTATTGTGATGTCATTATGGGGTATTGTGATGTCATTATGGGGTATTGTGATGTCATTATGGGGTATTGTGTGTAGATTGATGAGGGGAAAAAGTAATATAATCCATTTTAGAACAAGGCTGTAACGTAATAAAATGTGGAAAAAGTCTAGGGGTCTGAATACTTTCTGAATGCATTTTAGGTCAATAAATCCCTCACCAAATGTCCACCAGTGTCCTCCAACACCACTGACATATGACTGGTGTTTTGACATATTAACAGGAATATAGTGTATGATGAACACCCTTTGCACACCTTTCTGATGTGGTGGAAAGCGTTTATGTACCAGTACAGTAAAGTAGCGTTGTCAGCTTATATATTGAACACTGTTAGCCCAGCTTTTTAATTACCAGTTCACCCCTGCGAGGCATTATAAGGGACCTTGACATGTCCTTTCAGAGACTTCAATATATCAATATATTTTGACCAAACATAAAACAATACAAGGTCATTTTATGGACTCGTTGGACTGTAAACCAAAAGGCTTAAGACACCTAATCAAAGTCTAGACTACCTGAATCCCCCCAAAACCCAATCTGATGACGTTAGATTTTCACTAGCTTTGCCAATCTCCATGCGATGTCCTTCTATACAATGTATGTCAGTTGGATGCCGTCTTGTCTGTGAATGTGTGTACAACAGGGTTTCCCAAACACGGTCCAGGGGCCCCACCCCGGTGTAGGCTTTGGTTTTTGCCTCAGAGCTACAAAGCTGAATCAATTAACCAACTCATCATCAAGCGTTGATTATTTGAGTCAGCTGTGTAGTGCTAGGGCAAAAACTAAAACCTGCACCCATGGGAGGCCCCAAGACATTTTGGAAATGTCGAAGACCCCGGTGATAACTGTGCTGACTTGACGGTGTTTGTCTCGTTAGGGTCTTGCCTAGCTCCATAGTGGTGCTGTTGTCTGATGGCAGGATAGTAGTATAGAGGGGCCCGGCGGAGCCTTGGTTCGTCTGTTATTTCTACTCCCTTTCACCTCCACATTATGTGGGATGGTCTCTCTCTTTCTCTGTTTCTTTCTCATTCATTCTCTATATTTTTCTCTCATTAATTTATTCTCTCTCGCTCTCTCTGCCTCTCTCTTCGACTCCCTCTCTCTTGCCGTCACTCTCTCTCTCGCCATCTCTCTCTCGCTCTCTCTCTCTCTCTCATTACATTTCTCTCTCTCTCGCTCTCGCTCGCTCTCTCTCTCGCTCTCGCTCTCGCTCGCTCTCTCTCTCTCTCTCTCTCCCTCTCTCTCTCTCTCCCTCTCATTACATCTCTCTCTTTCTCTCATGTATTCTCTCTCTCTGACAGTGTGGGTGCTGTAGGGGTTGATACATCTCTCTGATGACAGTGTGGGTGCTGTAGGGGTTGATACATCTCTCTGATGACAGTGTGGGTGCTGTAGGGGTTGATACATCTCTCTGATGACAGTGTGGGTGCTGTAGGGGTTGATACATCTCTCTGATGACAGTGTGGGTGCTGTAGGGGTTGATACATCTCTCTGATGACAGTGTGGGTGCTGTAGGGGTTGATACATCTCTCTGATGACAGTGTGGCTCCTGTAGGGGTTGATACATCTCTCTGATGACAGTGTGGCTCCTGTAGGGGTTGATACATCTCTCTGATGACAGTGTGGCTCCTGTAGGGGTTGATACATCTCTCTGATGACAGTGTGGGTGCTGTAGGGGGTTGATACGTCTCTCTCTCTGATGACAGTGTGGGAGGACAACCTCTTTCAAAAGGCCAGAAAGAAGGGACAGGAAGAGGAAGAGTAAGAGAACACAAGACATGTTCACCCTTCCTTCAGCCCAGTCTCAGAATAAAGGGAAGAAAAGGCCAGGAGAATAAGAGAAGGAAAGAATAGTCAGTCATTGATTGAAGAACGATAGAAGAGAAGGAATAGAGGAGAAAGCCGTGGTGTTCTGAGTGGCTCCTGTGGTTGACCCTGGAAAGGACACAGTAATAACCATCGATCCCAATTGCAACTGAGAAGCCCAATGACCAGCAGCACTGTAGCTAGCTCTACCCAATGAAACACACACACACACACACACACACACATATATATATACAGTGCCTTGCGAAAGTATTCGGCCCCCTTGAACTTTGCGACCTTTTGCCACATTTCAGGCTTCAAACATAAAGATATAAAACTGGATTTTTTTGTGAAGAATCAACAACAAGTGGGACACAATCATGAAGTGGACCGACATTTATTGGATATTTCAAACTTTTTTAACAAATCAAAAACTGAAAAATTGGGCGTGCAAAATTATTCAGCCCCTTTACTTTCAGTGCAGCAAACTCTCTCCAGAAGTTCAGTGAGGATCTCTGAATGATCCAATGTTGACCTAAATGACTAATGATGATAAATACAATCCACCTGTGTGTAATCAAGTCTCCGTATAAATGCACCTGCACTGTGATAGTCTCAGAGGTCCGTTAAAAGCGCAGAGAGCATCATGAAGAACAAGGAACACACCAGGCAGGTCCGAGATACTGTTGTGAAGAAGTTTAAAGCCGGATTTGGATACAAAAAGATTTCCCAAGCTTTAAACATCCCAAGGAGCACTGTGCAAGCGATAATATTGAAATGGAAGGAGCATGCAGATCTCCTCTAGAGCAGTGATGTTTTGGGGCTGTTGCTGGGCAACACGGACTTTCAACTCCCTCCAAAGATTTTCCATGGGGTTGAGATCTGGAGACTGGCTAGGCCACTCCAGGACCTTGAAATGCTTCTTACGAAGCCACTCCTTCGTTGCCCGGGCGGTGTGTTTGGGATCATTGTCATGCTGAAAGACCCAGCCACGTTTCATCTTCAATGCCCTTGCTGATGAAAGGAGTTTTTCACTCAAAATCTCACGATACATGGCCCCATTCATTCTTTCCTTTACACGGATCAGTCGTCCTGGTCCCTTTGCAAAAAACAGCCCCAAAGCATGATGTTTCCACCCCCATGCTTCACAGTAGGTATGGTGTTCTTTGGATGCAACTCAGCATTCTTTGTCCTCCAAACACGACGAGTTGAGTTTTTACCAAAAAGTTATATTTTGGTTTCATCTGACCATATGACATTCTCCCAATCTTCTTCTGGATCATCCAAATGCTCTCTAGCAAACTTCAGATGGGCCTGGACATGTACTGGCTTAAGCAGGGGGACAAGTCTGGCACTGCAGGATTTGAGTCCCTGGCGGCGTAGTGTGTTACTGATGGTAGGCTTTGTTACTTTGGTCCCAGTTCTCTGCAGGTCCTTCACTAGGTCCCCCCGTGTGGTTCTGGGATTTTTGCTCACCGTTCTTGTGATCATTTTGACCCTACGGGGTGAGATCTTGCGTGGAGCCCCAGATCGAGGGAGATTATCAGTGGTCTTGTATGTCTTCCATTTCCTAATAATTGCTCCCAGAGTTGATTTCTTCAAACCAAGCTGCTTACCTATTGCAGATTCAGTCTTCCCAGCCTGGTGCAGGTCTACAATTTTGTTTCTGGTGTCCTTTGACAGCTCTTTGGTCTTGGCCATAGTGGAGTTTGGAGTGTGACTGTTTGAGGTTGTGGACAGGTGTCTTTTATACTGATAACAAGTTCAAACAGGTGCCATTAATACAGGTAATGAGTGGAGGACAGAGGAGCCTCTTAAAGAAGAAGTTACAGGTCTGTGAGAGCCAGAAATCTTGCTTGTTTGTAGGTGACCAAATACTTATTTTCCACCATAATTTGCAAACTAATTAATCAAAGATCCTACAATGTGATTTTCTGGATTTTTTTTCTCATTTTGTCTATCATAGTTGACGTGTACCTATGATGAAAATTACAGGCCTCTCGCATATTTTTAAGTGGGAGAACTTGCACAATTGATGGCTGACTAAATATGTTTTTTTGCCACACTGTACATACACACACACACATACACATACACACACATATATATGTATACACACACATATATACACACACACACATATATACACACACACACATGTATATACACGCACACATGTATATACACACACACACGTGTATACACACACACACACATATCTATACACACACGCACACACACACACATATAAATACACACACACATATATATACATATATACACACACACACACACACACACACACACACACACACACACACACACACACACACACACACACATATATATATATATATATATATATATATATATATATATATATATATATATATATATATATATATATATATACATATACACACACATATATATATACACACACACACACACATATATATATATACATACACACACACACACACACACATATATATATATACATACGCACACAGATATAGATACATACACACACACACACACAGAGTTCTGTGTGAAGTGGAAGGGTATGGAAACAGTGGCACCCAGTGGTCAAAGCTACAGTTGCTACTGCATATCTGTAATCAAGGCACAGGCCCTGAAATACTGCTGAAATGTCACATTTCAATGTGTGGTGTGTTGAACTTTGTGTGACTGTTTGTTGAAATGTAATCTGTAGATATCAGGTTGAATTAATTCATTTTCATTTTTGTTGTAACCGTTTCTGTAGTCTTTCAGTGCCTGTCTGTGTGTGTGGTGTGAGGCGTGTCTGTGTGTGTGATGTGAGGCGTGTCTGTGTCTGTGGTGTGAGGCGTATCTGTGTGTGAGGTGTGTCTGCGTGTGTGGTGTGAGGCGTGTCTGTGTGTGTGATGTGAGGCGTGTCTGTGTGTGATGTGAGGCGTGTCTGTGTGTGATGTGAGGCGTGTCTGTGTGTGTGTGATGTGAGGCGTGTCTGTGTGTGTGATGTGAGGCGTGTGTGTGATGTGAGGCGTGTCTGTGGTGTGAGGCGTGTCTGTGTGGTGTGAGGCGTGTCTGTGTGGTGTGAGGCGTGTCTGTGTGTGGTGTGAGGCGTGTGTGTGGTGAGGCGTGTGTGTGTGTGTGTGTGTGGTGTGAGGCGTGTCTGTGTGTGTGGTGTGAGGCGTTTCTGTGTGTGTGGTGTGAGGCGTGTCTGTGTGTGTGATGTGAGGCGTGTCTGTGTGTGTGATGTGAGGCGTGTCTGTGTGTGTGATGTGAGGCGTTTCTGTGTGTGTGATGTGAGGCGTGTCACACACAAACGCAGTGAGTGGCAGACACACACACACACAGGGAGTGGCAGACACACACAGAGGTCTGTGTGTGGTGTGAGGCGTGTGTGTGGTGAGGCGTGTGTGTGTGTGTGTGTGGTGTGAGGCGTGTCTGTGTGTGTGGTGTGAGGCGTTTCTGTGTGTGTGGTGTGAGGCGTTTCTGTGTGTGTGGTGTGAGGCGTGTCTGTGTGTGTGATGTGAGGCGTGTCTGTGTGTGTGATGTGAGGCGTGTCTGTGTGTGTGATGTGAGGCGTGTCTGTGTGTGTGATGTGAGGCGTTTCTGTGTGTGTGATGTGAGGCGTGTCACACACACACGCAGTGAGTGGCAGACACACACACACACAGGGAGTGGCAGACACACAGAGGGAGTGGCAGACACACACACACACACAGAGAGTGGCACACACACACACACATAGAGTGGCAGACACACACACACACACACAGAGAGAGAGTGGCAGACACATATACACACGGAGTCACACACACACACACCATCTGCTCAGAGACAGCTCTAGAGCCAGGTCCCTTCCCATAGACCTGGACATGTCACCAGAACCTCTGATAAACCTCACATCTGTGTTTATGTGTGTGTGGTTGTCTTTCTCTCTCCCCTCCATCTCTCTCTGTCTCTCTCTATTTCTCTCTCTTCTCCCATTACTCTGCCCTTTCTCCCTCACTCTTTCTCACTCTGCTGCTGTTTTTGGTTCTGCCACTGCAGGAGAGATAGATAGGGAGGGAGAGGGATGGATTGAGATAAAGAGAGAGTGGGATGGAGAGAGAGAGGATGGATTGAGATAAAGAGAGAGCGGGATGGAGAGAGAGAGAGATGGATTGAGATAAACAGAGAGTGGGATGGAGAGAGAGAGAGGATGGATTGAGATAAAGAGAGAGCGGGATGGAGAGAGAGAGAGGGATGGATTGAGAGAAAGAGAGAAAGAGATAGAGAGAGGATGGATCAAAGATGTTGTGAAATAAATGGTGATGTGAACTTGGAGACCTCCTCTCCAGCTGTCTCCCAGATATACTGTCAGTCCACCAGACGCCCGCCGGGAATCTGCCCAACAACTGCACTCTAACATTGCCCTAACGTTGTAGAAGCGTTGTTAAAATATTTTTTGCGCTAGCTAAAGACATTATCACGATGAATTAAAACAGACTGACACAACATTTTAGCAGCATTTCTTTTTTAAGGTTACGTAGACGTTGTAGCCACTTACCAGGGGTTTCTTCATGCATGTCTACTGTAGTGGATCAATGATCATTATCACAGAACATTGGAATGACTTGGACGTCACGCTGACATAATGTTTCTGAGACGTTACATGGACCTTCTACCTGGATGTTCTAACCACCCAGGTGTTTGGTCCAGTCTAGTGGATCAATGTGCCTCAAAACATCAACATCTCTCTGGCTGTGTGTGTGTGTGTGTGAGATCACACTGCGGCTGTTTAGCCATTCAGCACACACAGGTTGACTTACAGGGAATTACCATTCTGTTGAAACAAGCACTTTTACAAGAGGGAGGGAGAGGAGGGGTGGGTGAGAGAGAGGGACAGGGTTGGTATGTTCATTGTCTTACCTTTAGGAGATGGAGGGACAGGGTTGGTTAGTATATTGTCTTACCTTTAGGAGAGGGAGGGATGGAGGGAGGGAGAGACAGGGTTGTTAGTATATTGTCTTACCTTTAGGAGAGGGAGAGCGAGGGAGAGGAGGGGTGGGTGAGAGGGAGGGACAGGGTTGGTTAGTATATTGTCTTACCTTTAGGAGAGGGAGGGAGAGGGACAGGGTTGGTTAGTATATTGTCTTTCCTTTAGGAGAGAGAGGGACAGGGTTGGTTAGTATATTGTCTTACCTTTAGGAGAGGGAGGGAGAGAGAGGGACAGGGTTGGTTAGTATATTGTCTTTCCTTTAGGAGAGGGAGGGAGAGAGAGGGACAGGGTTGGTTAGTATATTGTCTTACCTTTAGGAGAAGGAGGGAGAGAGAGGGACAGGGTTGGTTAGTATATTGTCTTACCTTTAGGAGAGGGAGGGAGAGTGAGAGAGAGGAGGGGTGGGTGAGAGGGATGGACAGGGTTGGTTAGTATATTGTCTTACCTTTAGGAGAGGGAGGGAGAGAGAGGGACAGGGTTGGTTAGTATATTGTCTTACCTTTAGGAGAGGGAGGGAGAGAGAGGGACAGGGTTGGTTAGTATATTGTCTTACCTTTAGGAGAGGGAGGGACAGGGTTGGTTAGTATATTGTCTTACCTTTAGGAGAGGGAGGGAGAGAGAGGGACAGGGTTGGTTAGTATATTGTCTTACCTTTAGGAGAGGGAGGGAGAGGGAGGGACAGGGTTGGTTAGTATATTGTCTTACCTTTAGGAGAGGGATGTACAGGGTTGGTTAGTATATTGTCTTACCTTTAGGAGAGGGAGGGAGGGAGAGAGAGAGAGAGAGGAGGGGTGGGTGAGAGGGAGGGACAGGGTTGGTTAGTATATTGTCTTACCTTTAGGAGAGGGAGGGAGAGAGAGGGACAGGGTTGGTTAGTATATTGTCTTACCTTTAGGAGAGGGAGGGACAGTGAGAGAGAGAGGGACAGGGTTGGTTAGTATATTGTCTTACCTTTAGGAGAGGGAGGGACAGTGAGAGAGAGGGACAGGGTTGGTTAGTATATTGTCTTACCTTTAGGAGAGGGAGGGAGAGAGACAGGGTTGGTTAGTATATTGTCTTACCTTTAGGAGAGGGAGGGAGAGAGACAGGGTTGGTTAGTATATTGTCTTACCTTTAGGAGAGGGAGGGAGGGAGGGAGGGAGGGAGGGAGGGAGAGAGAGAGAGAGAGAGAGAGAGAGGGACAGGGTTGGTTAGTATATTGTCTTACCTTTAGGAGAGGGAGGGAGAGAGACAGGGTTGGTTAGTATATTGTCTTACCTTTAGGAGAGGGAGAGAGGGAGAGAGGGAGAGAGGGAGAGAGAGAGAGAGAGAGAGAGAGAGAGAGACAGGGACAGGGTTGGTTAGTATATTGTCTTACCTTTAGGAGAGGGAGGGAGAGAGACAGGGTTGGTTAGTATATTGTCTTACCTTTAGGAGAGGGAGAGAGAGGGACAGGGTTGGTTAGTATATTGTCTTACCTTTAGGAGAGGGAGAGAGAGGGACAGGGTTGGTTAGTATATTGTCTTACCTTTAGGAGAGGGAGGGACAGGGTTGGTTAGTATATTGTCTTACCTTTAGGAGAGGGAGAGAGAGGGACAGGGTTGGTTAGTATATTGTCTTACCTTTAGGAGAGGGAGGGAGAGTGAGAGAGAGGAGGGGTGGGTGAGAGGGATGGACAGGGTTGGTTAGTATATTGTCTTACCTTTAGGAGAGAGAGAGAGAGGAGGGGTGGGTGAGAGGGAGGGACAGGGTTGGTTAGTATATTGTCTTACCTTTAGGAGAGGGAGGGAGAGAGACAGGGTTGGTTAGTATATTGTCTTACCTTTAGGAGAGGGAGAGAGAGGGACAGGGTTGGTTAGTATATTGTCTTTCCTTTAGGAGAGGGAGGAGAGAGAGGGGTGGGTGAGAGGGATGGACAGGGTTGGTTAGTATATTGTCTTACCTTTAGGAGAGGGAGGGAGAGAGAGGGACAGGGTTGGTTAGTATATTGTCTTACCTTTAGGAGAGGGAGGGAGAGAGACAGGGTTGGTTAGTATATTGTCTTACCTTTAGGAGAGGGAGGGACAGTGAGAGAGAGAGGGACAGGGTTGGTTAGTATATTGTCTTACCTTTAGGAGAGGGAGGGACAGTGAGAGAGAGAGGGACAGGGTTGGTTAGTATATTGTCTTACCTTTAGGAGAGGGAGGGAGGGAGAGAGACAGGGTTGGTTAGTATATTGTCTTACCTTTAGGAGAGGGAGGGACAGGGTTGGTTAGTATATTGTCTTACCTTTAGGAGAGGGAGGGACAGTGAGAGTGAGGGACAGGGTTGGTTAGTATATTGTCTTACCTTTAGGAGAGGGAGAGAGAGGGACAGGGTTGGTTAGTATATTGTCTTACCTTTAGGAGAGGGAGGGACAGTGAGAGTGAGGGACAGGGTTGGTTAGTATATTGTCTTACCTTTAGGAGAGGGAGAGAGAGGGACAGGGTTGGTTAGTATATTGTCTTACCTTTAGGAGAGGGAGGGAGAGTGAGAGAGAGGAGAGGTGGGTGAGAGGGATGGACAGGGTTGGTTAGTATATTGTCTTACCTTTAGGAGACGGATGGAGGGAGAGAGAGAGAGTGAGGAGGGGTGGGTGAGAGCGATGGACAGGGTTGGTTAGTATATTGTCTTCTAGATGGACTACTAGGGAGGGGTGTGTATTGTGTGAAAAATGTCTGTTTGTTTGGGGGGGTTGTGTCTAGAAAACTCTGTGTGTGTAACATCCAATCATAAGAGTGACAGTTGGTTTACCCTCTCTCTGACATCCAATCACACCCCCAGTGAGATACCCTGTGACCCCTGTCTCTAGCCTGTCCTGTTATCCTCCTAGCATTACATGCTAACACAGCTTCCATGATAAGCAAGTGAATCATTAGCCTTCAGAGCTAGCCCATTATTGTCTGACAGACATGGACGGTGCAGATGTCACGGGGTTGAGTGGAAACGTGAAGGTGTCTGGTGAACAGCTCAGCAGAGGGAGCCTGTGGTAAAAGTCAGTTTCACCGTGTTGTCAAGGTGACAGGGCTGGGGCAGAGTCGACTCACCCCAGCTTTAATAACTACAGCTGACGGCTATGATAAACTGTTTGTGTTTAGCGCTTGTGTCTCAGTCTTTCTCTCCCTCCTTACCTGTCTGTCAATAGCAGGGGCGAAGTGGTGTTTGTTCCGTCTGGTTCCTCTATTTGTACAGTTGATGTGACTACTTATCTGTCCTTCGTTGCACTGCAGTAGCTGCTTTCTCTGGGCTAAGTTTAGAGTTAGTGACTTTCCCATCTTCAGCTAACGTGGTGTTAACTTGCGCTACCTCTTTACAAAGTGGAAAATGACTTGTCGTCTTTGAGCTAACTATCCACTCTCTTTGAACATGAGTCTTCCTGTCTGTGTCTGTCTGTGTCTCTCTGTGTCTGTGTCTCTCTTTCTTTCTCTCTCTCTCTCTCTCATAATGACTACACTGGTTATTGCTGATGAAGCTGCAGTGTCTCTGCATAGAGCTTCTCTAGTCACAAGAGGACAGAGGGAGCGAGAGGAGTGGGAAAACTTGACGGAGCTCTCATTTGCATCAGGAGCCCTGGCATTTGTTACCGCGGCGACAAGCGTGCGTTCCGCTTGATGGAGAGAATCATCCTGAGAGAATCTCCTCCCTCCCTCCATCCTCTCCTCCACCCTATCCCTCGCTAACTAATGTGGTGTTCTCAACATGCTGACAGAGGCAACCTTAAATGACTTTAATATTGTACACACTGGAAATGAGAGGAAATTAATTGTGCTGATTCTTGTTTTCTCTCTTCTCTCTCTCCCACTTTCTCCCTTCTCTTTCTCTGTATCTTTCTCTCTCACCAGTGACATACATAGATCTTGGCGCCGTCCTCTGCCACATGCACCATAAATTTGCTTAATACTCTTTGTATACGAGGGGCTGCGCACGAAGGAGATGTGGGCTAATTCAAATGTAATGGCACACACACACACACAGAGTTAGCGAGTGAGTGAGCGCTCTTGCAGGTGGTGGGGTGGGTGGGAGGGAGGGAGGTTGAGAGGGAGGGAGGGTGGGTGGGTGGGTGGGTGGGAGGGAGGGAGGGAGGGAGGGAGGGAGGGAGGGTGGGAGAGGGAGGGTGGGAGAGGGAGGGAGGGAGGGAGGGAGGGAGGGAGGGAGGGAGGGAAGGGGAGGGTGGGTGGGAGAGGGAGGGAGGGAGGGTGGGTGGGAGAGGGAGGGAGGGAGGGTGGTTGGGAGGGAGGGAGGGAGGTTGGCAAGTGGGGAAATGCGGACGACAGTGACGGTGGGTTCTGGAGTGTGTTTGACTGAGTGAAGCCGAATGCTGGTTTCCTTCATTATCTCCCCCTAATGGGTGAATAAAGGGCGGGGGGGGGGGGGTGAAGATGTAAGAGCACAGAGAATTTAATCTGATTAACAGCTGCTGTTGGGCAAATGACTTTCCAAGCACCTGGGTAATGATGTGGTTGGTTGGAGGAGTTTTTGGCATCTGGGGGGGGGGGGGGTCTCACACACCAACAGAACAATCTCTCTCTCACACACACACACACCCCACACCCCACCCAGCACTTCCAACCTTTTCCCTGATACAACAGGGTCTGGGCAGGGTCCAGATAGCCAGGTGTCCAGTCAACATGACGACAGAGGGATGAGGCCCAGTAGAACAGGCCAAAGAGAGGACAGTATTGTGGGGCAACATGGAGAACCAGACATTGCCAATCAGTTTGTAGATAGATACCCCAAAATCCAAACCCAAAGGCTTGAAATGTCGTGCCAAGTGCCCTATAATAGACAGAAACACGGTATACCTGCAACCTGGGGTTATGTTCCAGGTTGACTGCATTGCAGTCGGCAAGTGCTGACGGACTGATCTACAAATCACCTTGCATGCTAAATAACTCCTCATTATCACTTGTAGATCAGTCAGTTTGCTCAGTCACACAGTATATTAGACTTTCATATTCAGGACACAGGGAGGCAACCAAAGATAGGGCCTTAGAGAACATTATACACTATAGCCTTATAAACTGGTTTACAAACGGCCCAAACTGGAACAGCCTTGCCCAGATGTGAGAACACAAATATACCAACATTTATACAAAGTAAAGTTGTCAATCATCACTCTTTTTCCCCCGGTGTTTTACTCCTCCCCTGCTTTTCTATGTCTCTTTGAGAACGGTGTGTGTGGGTTGTTAATTGTTCTCTTCAAAGCTTTCCCTTCTAAAAACAAACATTTCTTTTCAGTTCACATAACAATGTGGACTATGTCCTCCTGTGTGCAGCTAATCGCATGCAGTATCTGGGGAATGGGAGTGGTGTTTTGGACGTGAATAACACACACACACAGTAGACACACACACACACACACACACAGTAGACACACACAGTAGACACACGCGCACACAAACACACAGTAGACACACACACACACAGTAGACACACACACAGTAGACACACACACACACAGTGGACACACACACAGATATACAGTGGAGACATGTGGTGCATATTTGAGAAGTGATAAGAACACTGTGCTGCCCATCAGGGGTTTCTCTGTGTCTCTGCCTGTGGCGAGCAAAGGAACCGGTATGACCCCTCATCAATATTGACGAGCTCATTGAGGGTGAGCATTGAAAAAACGAACAGGGCCTTGGAGGGAGAGAGGAGAAGAGAGTGAGTATGCAAATAGTTCACAAACCAAGGGCATTACTTGTCAGAGAAAGAGAGAAATATTAAATAAATGAATCCCCACACACATTTGTTATCTCTCTCTCTCTCTCTCTCTCTCTCTCTCTCTCTCTCTCTCTCTCTATACATATATATCTCTCTATATATCTCTCTAATACAACAAGATAATAGTTATTCCTATTCTGGTACACACACACACGAGATTTGCACCTGTGTGCTTGTTCCTTGAGATTTCTTCTCCTGGACACAATGGAATACTTTCCCTCAGCTTAGCCTTCCTCTCCCTGCTGCTTTGATGGGCACCACTTTAAATCCCTCTCTTTCTCTGGGCACAAAGAGCTGAGTTAAAGGAGGAGATGGGTGAAGAGATTGAGCTTCCCGATGCCCCCAGGTTTTGTGTGTGTCTGCGTGTGTGCGTGCGTGTGTGTGTCCTTTTGTGGGCACCTCTCATACCCATCCAAAACACCATTGTGGGAGTGTAATCTAAGTGAATGGGATTTTTCTACTAGCCAGTGGCGTATAGCGATGCTATCTGTCTGTCTTTGTGTCTGTGCTGCTGCTGCCCACACAGTCTCTGAGGTATTGGCCTGTTTAGCCCCAGAGCAGAGACATAGTCAGCCCTGCTCTATGCTACTCCCTAATGCATTCATATATCTTCTATATTTACATATTTGTTTAATCTGTCTGCTTTGTAGGACAGGCTACCGATGCTACTGTAAACTCTGTTTTCCCTATCAGTATGGTTTAAACCACCATCAATATACATATGGATTAAACCACCATCAATATACATATGGATTAAACCACCATCAATATACATATGGTTTAAACCACCATCAATATACATATGGTTTAAACCACCATCAATATACATATGGTTTAAACCACCATCAATATACATATGGTTTAAACCACCAACAATATACATATGGATTAAACCACCATCAATATACATATGGTTTAAACCACCATCAATATACATATGGTTTAAACCACCATCAATATACATATGGTTTAAACCACCAACAATATACATATGGTTTAAACCACCAACAATATACATATGGTTTAAACCACCATCAATATACATATGGATTAAACCACCAACAATATACATATGGATTAAACCACCATCAATATACATATGGATTAAACCACCATCAATATACATATGGTTTAAACCACCATCAATATACATATGGTTTAAACCACCATCAATATACATATGGATTAAACCACCATCAATATACATATGGTTTAAACCACCATCAATATACATATGGATTAAACCACCATCAATATACATATGGTTTAAACCACCAACAATATACATATGGATTAAACCACCATCAATATACATATGGTTTAAACCACCATCAATATACATATGGTTTAAACCACCATCAATATACATATGGATTAAACCACCATCAATATACATATGGTTTAAACCACCAACAATATACATATGGTTTAAACCACCATCAATATACATATGGATTAAACCACCATCAATATACATATGGTTTAAACCACCATCAATATACATATGGTTTAAACCACCATCAATATACATATGGATTAAACCACCATCAATATACATATGGTTTAAACCACCAACAATATACATATGGTTTAAACCACCATCAATATACATATGGTTTAAACCACCAACAATATACATATGGATTAAACCACCAACAATATACATATGGATTAAACCACCATCAATATACATATGGATTAAACCACCAACAATATACATATGGATTAAACCACCATCAATATACATATGGATTAAACCACCAACAATATACATATGGTTTAAACCACCATCAATATACATATGGTTTAAACCACCAACAATATACATATGGATTAAACCACCATCAATATACATATGGTTTAAACCACCAACAATATACATATGGTTTAAACCACCATCAATATACATATGGTTTAAACCACCAACAATATACATATGGATTAAACCACCAACAATATACATATGGATTAAACCACCATCAATATACATATGGATTAAACCACCAACAATATACATATGGATTAAACCACCAACAATATACATATGGATTAAACCACCAACAATATACATATGGTTTAAACCACCATCAATATACGTATAGATTAAACCACCATCAATATACATATGGTTTAAACCACCAACAATATACATATGGTTTAAACCACCATCAATATACATATGGTTTAAACCACCATCAATATAAAATTGGTTTAAACCACCATCAATATAAAATTGGATTAAACCATCTTCAATATAAAATTGGATTAAACCATCTTCAATATACATATGGTTTAAACCACCATCAATATACATATAGATTAAACCACCAACAATATACATATGGTTTAAACCACCATCAATATACATATGGTTTAAACCACCATCAATATACATATGGTTTAAACCACCATCAATATACATATGGATTAAACCACCATCAATATACATATGGTTTAAACCACCATCAATATACATATAGATTAAACCACCATCAATATACATATGGTTTAAACCACCATCAATATACATATGGTTTAAACCACCATCAATATACATATGGATTAAACCACCATCAATATACATATGGTTTAAACCACCATCAATATACATATGGATTAAACCACCATCAATATACATATGGTTTAAACCACCATCAATATACATATAGATTAAACCACCATCAATATACAGTTGAAGTCAGAAGTTTACATACACCTTAGCCAAATACATTTGAACTCACCTTTTCACAGTTCCTGACATTTAATCCTAGTAACAATTCCCTGTTTTAGGTCAGTTAGGATCACCTCTTTTTTTTTTTTTGAATGTGAAATGTCAATAATAGTAGAGAGAGTGATTTATTTCAGATTTGATTTATTTCAAAACATTCCCAGTGGGTCAGAAGTTTACATACACTCAATTAGTATTTGGTACTAGCATTGTCTTTAAATTGTTTAACTTGGGTCAAACTGTTTCAGGAAGACTTCCACAAGCTTCCCGCAATAAGTTGGGTGAATTTTGGCCCATTCCTCCTAACAGCTGGTGTAACTGAGTCAGGTTTGTAGGCCTCCTTGCTCGCACACACTTTTTCAGTTCTGCCCACACATTTTCTATGGGATTAAGGTCAGGGATTTGTGATGGCTCTCCAATACCTTGACTTTGTTGTCCTTAAGCCATTTTGCCACAACTTTGGAAGTATAGTTAAGGTCATTGTCCATTTGGAAGACTCATTTACGACCAAGCTTTAACTTCCTGACTGATGTCTTGAGATGTTGCTTCAATATATCCACATAACATTCCATCCTCATGATGCCATCTATTTTGTGAAGTGCACCTGTCCCTCCCTCCAGACACCCACAACATGATACCACCCCCGTGCTTCACAGTTGGGATGGTGTTCTTCAGCTTGCAAGCATCCCCCTTTTTCCTCCAAACATAATGATGGTCATTATGGCCAAACAGTTTATTTTTGTTTCATCAGACCAGAGGACATTTCTCCAAAAAGTACGATCTTTGTCCCCATGTACAGTTGCAAACCGTAGTCTGACTTTTTATGGCGGTTTTGGAGCAGTGGCTTCTTCCTTGCTGAGCGGCCTTTCAGGTTATGTCGATATAGGACTCGTTTTACTGTGGATATAGATACTTTTGTACCCGTTTTCTCCAGCATCTTCACAAGGTCCTTTGCTGTTGTTCAGGGATTGATTTGCACTTTTTGCACTAAAGTACGTTCATCTCTAGGAGACTAAATGCGTTTCCTTCCTGAGCGGTATGGAGGCTGTGTGGTCCCATGGTGTTTATACTTGGGTACTATTGTTTGTACAGAGGAACGTGGTACCTTCAGGCTTTTGCAAATTGTTCACAAGGATGAACCAGACTAGTGGAGGTCTGCAATTTTTGTCTGAGGTCTTGGCTGATTTAATTTGATCTTCCCATGATGTCAAGCAAAGAGGAACTGAGTTTGAAGGTAGGCCTTGTACCAGATCAACAACATCATAGTGTTATGTGAGGCAGTATGGTACAGTAGTACTAGATCAACAACATAGTGTTATGTGAGGCAGTATGGTACAGTAGTACTAGATCAACATCATAGTGTTATGTGAGGCAGTATGGTACAGTAGTACCAGATCAACATCATAGTGTTATGTGAGGCAGTATGGTACAGTAGTACTAGATCAACAACATCATAGTGTTATGTGAGGCAGTATGGTACAGTAGTACCAGATCAACATCATAGTGTTATGTGAGGCAGTATGGTACAGTAGTACTAGATCAACATCATAGTGTTATGTGAGGCAGTATGGTACAGTAGTACTAGATCAACAACATAGTGTTATGTGAGGCAGTATGGTACAATAGTACTAGATCAACAACATCATAGTGTTATGTGAGGCAGTATGGTACAGTAGTACCAGATCAACATCATAGTGTTATGTGAGGCAGTATGGTACAGTAGTACCAGATCAACAACATCATAGTGTTATGTGAGGCAGTATGGTACAGTAGTACCAGATCAACATCATAGTGTTATGTGAGGCAGTATGGTACAGTAGTACCAGATCAACAACATCATAGTGTTATGTGAGGCAGTATGGTACAGTAGTACTAGATCAACATCATAGTGTTATGTGAGGCAGTATGGTACAGTAGTACCAGATCAACAACATCATAGTGTTATGTGAGGCAGTATGGTACAGTAGTACTAGATCAACATCATAGTGTTATGTGAGGCAGTATGGTACAGTAATACCAGATCAACATCATAGTGTTATGTGAGGCAGTATGGTACAGTAGTACTAGATCAACATCATAGTGTTATGTGAGGCAGTATGGTACAGTAGTACTAGATCAACATCATAGTGTTATGTGAGGCAGTATGGTACAGTAGTACCAGATCAACAACATCATAGTGTTATGTGAGGCAGTATGGTACAGTAGTACTAGATCAACATCATAGTGTTATGTGAGGCAGTATGGTACAGTAGTACCAGATCAACAACATCATAGTGTTATGTGAGGCAGTATGGTACAGTAGTACTAGATCAACATCATAGTGTTATGTGAGGCAGTATGGTACAGTAGTACCAGATCAACAACATCATAGTGTTATGTGAGGCAGTATGGTACAGTAGTACTAGATCAACATCATAGTGTTATGTGAGGCAGTATGGTACAGTAGTACTAGATCAACATCATAGTGTTATGTGAGGCAGTATGGTACAGTAGTACCAGATCAACATCATAGTGTTATGTGAGGCAGTATGGTACAGTAGTACTAGATCAACATCATAGTGTTATGTGAGGCAGTATGGTACAGTAGTACTAGATCAACAACATAGTGTTATGTGAGGCAGTATGGTACAGTAGTACCAGATCAACATCATAGTGTTATGTGAGGCAGTATGGTACAGTAGTACCAGATCAACATCATAGTGTTATGTGAGGCAGTATGCTACAGTAGTACTAGATCAACAACATAGTGTTATGTGAGGCAGTATGGTACAGTAGTACTAGATCAACAACATCATAGTGTTATGTGAGGCAGTATGGTACAGTAGTACCAGATCAACATCATAGTGTTATGTGAGGCAGTATGGTACAGTAGTACTAGATCAACATCATAGTGTTATGTGAGGCAGTATGGTACAGTAGTACCAGATCAACATCATAGTGTTATGTGAGGCAGTATGGTACAGTAGTACCAGATCAACATCATAGTGTTATGTGAGGCAGTATGGTACAGTAGTACCAGATCAACATCATAGTGTTATGTGAGGCAGTATGGTACAGTAGTACCAGATCAACATCATAGTGTTATGTGAGGCAGTATGGTACAGTAGTACCAGTTCAACATCATAGTGTTATGTGAGGCAGTATGGTACAGTAGTACTAGATCAACATCATAGTGTTATGTGAGGCAGTATGGTACAGTAGTACCAGATCAACATCATAGTGTTATGTGAGGCAGTATGGTACAGTAGTACCAGATCAACATCATAGTGTTATGTGAGGCAGTATGGTACAGTAGTACCAGATCAACAACATCATAGTGTTATGTGAGGCAGTATGGTACAGTAGTACCAGATCAACAACATCATAGTGTTATGTGAGGCAGTATGGTACAGTAGTACCAGATCAACAACATCATAGTGTTATGTGAGGCAGTATGGTACAGTAGTAACCAGATCAACATCATAGTGTTATGTGAGGCAGTATGGTACAGTAGTACCAGATCAACAAACATCATAGTGTTATGTGAGGCAGTATGGTACAGTAGTACTAGATCAACATCATAGTGTTATGTGAGGCAGTATGGTACAGTAGTACCAGATCAACAACATCATAGTGTTATGTGAGGCAGTATGGTACAGTAGTACTAGATCAACATCATAGTGTTATGTGAGGCAGTATGGTACAGTAGTACCAGATCAACAACATCATAGTGTTATGTGAGGCAGTATGGTACAGTAGTACTAGATCAACATCATAGTGTTATGTGAGGCAGTATGGTACAGTAGTACCAGATCAACAACATCATAGTGTTATGTGAGGCAGTATTGTACAGTAGTACTAGATCAACATCATAGTGTTATGTGAGGCAGTATGGTACAGTAGTACTAGATCAACAACATCATAGTGTTATGTGAGGCAGTATGGTACAGTAGTACTAGATCAACAACATAGTGTTATGTGAGGCAGTATGGTACAGTAGTACTAGATCAACATCATAGTGTTATGTGAGGCAGTATGGTACAGTAGTACCAGATCAACATCATAGTGTTATGTGAGGCAGTATGGTACAGTAGTACTAGATCAACAACATCATAGTGTTATGTGAGGCAGTATGGTACAGTAGTACCAGATCAACATCATAGTGTTATGTGAGGCAGTATGGTACAGTAGTACTAGATCAACATCATAGTGTTATGTGAGGCAGTATGGTACAGTAGTACTAGATCAACATCATAGTGTTATGTGAGGCAGTATGGTACAGTAATACCAGATCAACATCATAGTGTTATGTGAGGCAGTATGGTACAGTAGTACCAGATCAACAACATCATAGTGTTATGTGAGGCAGTATGGTACAGTAGTACCAGATCAACATCATAGTGTTATGTGAGGCAGTATGGTACAGTAGTACCAGATCAACAACATCATAGTGTTGATTCCTTCCTTTTTCTCTACTCATCTCTACTACTGGTTACTGACCTCTGACCTCTCCTGTCCCCCATCTCCTTCCATTCTTCCTTCCTCCCTCTAACCCCCTAACCACCATCTCCTCTCCCCCTTCCCTCTCCACCCCTCCCCTTTGCTCTGATCTCTCTGACCTCTGTCTTTTAGAGGGATTGGGATAACACAGAACATTCTCATGGGCATTGAACAATGAAGTCATCTCCTCCCCTGTTTAGGCAGTACTATGAGATGCTGTACAACGCTGCAGATGAGCTGCTCAACCTGGTGGTGGACCAGGGCGTTCGCTACACCGAGCTGGAGTACATCCACGCCCTCAGCCTGCTGCAGAGGAGCCAGACGGGCGTGGGAGACCTGAGCACGCAGAACGTCCGGCTGCAGCGCCTCAAGGAGATCATCTGCGAGCAGGCAGCCTTCAAGCAGGCCACCAAGGACAAGAAGATCACTACTGTTTGAGAGGGGGGACATTGGGAGGCTGTCGTTGGCAATGGTCTGTTTGTATTACTGTCCAGTGTTTCTCAACCTCCTGTCTGGATAAAGGGTTTAGATTAAAGCTAGTATTTGTATTAGCACCTCCACAGGGACTGGTGTTGAACTGGGTTTGTAAAAGTCCTAACTGAGTCTTCATTAGATACCATGGCAGACCGTAAATAACCATGTAATATGTTTTGGGGGTTGAGATAATGCTGGTAGGCTGTACATTAACTAGTTACTGATTTAAGGGTTGAACTTAGTTACCAATATGTATCTGTTGTTGTCGGCAAGTACCAATATGTATCTGTTTATTCACGGGCAAGAATGCAGCCAGTTCCTCAAGAAATCACACACACACACACACTCTCTAACTTTAAAAAATGACTCCCTTCAATCATCCCATATGTGGTCGGCCCTAGTCTCACCTGTGGAGAATGGGGGAATTTTCTGAGAGTCTGGCTTTGGGGCCTTTCTCATCTCATTGTCTCATTACATCTAACTGCTGCTCTCAATTACAGCTCTACCTCCAGCTCTCCCTCGTGGGCCCACTGACTGTGTCTGCAATACCAGATGCCAGATTAGACTGTCTAGATTATCACTTCTCTCCCCTGCTTGTGGCCATTTTGTGGCCATTCTTCTTCCCCAAGGACAAAGAAAGGAATTGGTTCCCCACCTCAGCTGTGGTTCACTCTATTTTTCTCTCACTTTTAGAGTAATGTAGATTGGATATAATGTAGCTATAGCCGATTCTGATTATAGTCTTTGCCACTGTCCTGAAATGCATTGACTGTGCTGCAGCGTTGAGGTGTACATGTGTGCTAGGGGATGAGGGCCAATATATCCAGTACAATTTAAGTGTGTATTTTGTCCCAACACTCAAGGTCTTGAACTTAATAGGGATGTAATTGCAAATCACTACTCCCCTTCCTACCACTACAACTGTTAACTTCTGCTAGAACTATTCTAAAGTGAATACACTTGCAAGGAGTCACAAATCATTCCTTCCCCTGCATCCCCTCAGTATATTTAGTTAATTAACTCAGAGGAAAAGTACTTAACAAGAGCGGGGGAGGGAGGAAAGAGAACAGGGGAGAGTTGTGGCAGTGCTGCTCACCAGAACCCAGCGGAACCATCCATCATAATGACATGTAGGCTGGGATCAATATGAGCCTTGTGGTTGCCGGAGGGATTGCTTCGTGCCATAGGAACAGCATTTGTTTTACTCAGCACACTCAAGACGTACACGTACACACACACACAATAAACACATACTATATTACACACACACTATGGAGGTCTCTGGCTTGCAGTACTCTGCACAACTGATGAGTTTTTTTCTGCTGATTTGGGAACAAGGGAACACTCCATCTGGATTTAAATGATCCGGTATATCGGACCCCTATACCCACATTTGAAATAATGGGGCAACTCATTGTAAGATCTACAAATACATTTCACTTCTTCTTTACGCTTTGCTTTATTTGTTTGTTTACTAAGACATGTCGTTTGGCACATCTACAGTGTGTAATAGGAGAGTGGTTTCATGTCTGATGAGTTTTTTCACAAACATCTGATAAGAATGGAGGTTAATGAGTCCCGGTGTGATTTAAGGATGTATTTGATCCTTTCTCCAGTGTCTGTTAAAAGTCCCTTTCAGACCAACGCTTTGACTATCAAGCCTTCACTCAATTAAAGAAAGATGACCTGCCATTGTGTACACTGATCTTGCTGAAATAAAACCTCAAAATTCCCCTGTGTATATGAGCAGTTTGTGTGTTTTTGTAACAATGAAAAGAGCCAGTTTCCTACCTTGTGTGGTCAAGGGACTAGTTTCTTCCATTGACACAGAGGAATTGACGAATGCCATACAGAAGGAAACACTTCCCCAAACAACATGGTCTGTCTATGCGCTGTTGCACCGTATAATTCAGTCTTTTCACATTGACACAAATTGACTTTGTCCGATGTCATTTTACATAGACGGATCCAAAATATACACTGTCAGGAATTGAGCTCAGCTGCCAGATCTGATGGGACGTCAGAAGAAGGCTTTTCTATAGAATGATCAAGACCTGTTGAAAGATGTCTGAAGCACAAAGCACACTACTTGAAATCTAGTATGTCAAGCTTTTTTCTGCATTTTGGTGAGCATGATTGAGGTTTCAATATGGTGATTAGTGTAAAGTTAGTAGAAGATTTAATGGCTAATATTTGTCTCGGGACACTAAAATGAAATGCATGAATATCTAACTTTTTCCAGACGGTGGAACCTGGGAACCAGGGTTTGAAAGGTTTTATGAACTGTTGGGAAGTAAATGAATCAAAAACGACATCTCCCACAGTTCAATTCACCTACTGACGCTTCGTCTTCGTTACTAAGCAACAGAGAACGCTATCTGCTCCAGCTGAGCCAACTTACAAAATAGCTGCCTACCTAGGCTAATTAGTAAGTAAAAATATCCCCAAAGTATTCTCATGCCAAACAATTTCATCCAAAATGTCTTCTACTTCGACATTTCCAATTTGCAAGATATCGGGAAGCAAACATCGCCCCAGTATTCCTCTGGGTCACCTACTTGCTACCCTCATGAGTCAGTGACACAGGAGACCACTGATGCGCAACCATTTCCTGCTGCGGTTCATCAGCCGTGTGCAGACACGTTTCCAACCTCCGAGGAAGAGAAGGAGGAGAAGACAATGGAGGTAAGGGAGGAAGCTTGGGGTAACAGCTAAATTCATAAAGATACTAACTGCTTTAGTCAGATGGGCCATGAGGCTTGGTGAGTAACACGCTGTTTCTGTTAATTACTTTCAGGATGCAAGCAACTTCTCTCTTTCTACTCGGAGTTTCATAATAACAGAAGTTTGGTGCATAAAAACAATGCATTGACAGTGCATGACGTGTTCTATTGTGTACTGCAACATGTGTTGATGTAGCTATGTCTCATACAGAAACACGATGGTGTGTTGACTGAAGAGGACGTTTCCAGCTGTTTATCCAACCTGGGACACTCTGCCACTGGACTAGAGCATGTCTACCAGTTCCTCTCTGCGCCTGTAAGAACACACACAACACACACACACTTCAGGTTGATAGTGTAACCCCATTAATCGCTGATAATATGCTTTACAGGAGTAACTGTTTACCATCAGACTTTACACAGAAGAGTATCTAACATCTGTTTACTTTCCATTGCTGTTGCCATTTCTTAACTTGTTTTGTTTCTATGTCATGTTGAATTCAATTTGGGAACATGTCTCCATCCAGGGTCGAAATCTGAATAATGTATCCATCCTTTGCAATTACGTCCACCTTCAAAAGCTAGAACTTCCTTACAACAAAATAAAAGGTGTGTGTGTGTCTCATATTAACAAATGCACTGTACGCCCTGTTATGATTCTAATTACTGATATAGAAAATGTAGCTTGATTAGCCTAATTAATTCAACAATGGTTAATTTCTCATCGGTGCCCTTGTAACTTCTAGGCTTCTGGTTTGAATAATAACAGTTGTGTGTCAGTGTTGCCATGTCTCCCCCTCTGCTCGCCCGACTCTCCTGACTCTACTAATGCATGTTGACTGGTAGATTTATCCTGTGTAAGCCACATGCCGTATCTCATCATCCTGGATGCCTCCCACAACCAACTCACCGACTTCTTTGGATTCCAGCCACCCAAGAACCTCAAGGTGGGACCTTCAGCAGACAGGATAAGACAACGCTTGATTTGTGGCTTGGGGTTTCTTGCAGCCTGTAGTCCCAGAAGATGGGTTCCAATCATCATAGACCATTTATACTGTAGTGTCCTTCCATATGCTCACTAAGTATTACCTACCCTGGAATGACAAGGAACTTACCAGGGTTGACTTCTTCGTATTGTTTTAAGTGAGTTATACAGTACTAGTAGAATGTATCATTATACATCCATTTGGTTGTTTATTTTCATATGTCTTCATTGCAAAAAGCACTTAAAGATTGGTCCACTTGGTTCATTATTCATGTTGGTTGTATTCCGCAGGAGGTTAACTTTTCCCATAACCAGATGTCAGTTATGACACATTTTGTC
>NW_022262673.1:130000-177500 GCF_002021735.2 Oncorhynchus kisutch | reverse complement strand
TTGGATGGATTAAATCTAACAAACTCTGAAGGAGTGAGGAGTGAGGGTTCCATCCTCCTGAATCCTCCTGAAGGAGTGAGGGTTCCATCCTCCTGAATCCTCCTGAAGGAGTGAGGGTTCCATCCTCCTGATGGAGTGAGGGTTCCATCCTCATGAATCCTCCTGAAGGAGTAAGGGTTCCATCCTCCTGACGGAGTGAGGGTTCCATCCTCCTGAATGAGTGAGGGTTCCATCCACCTGAATCCTCCTAAAGGAGAGAGTGTTCCATCCTCCTGAATCGTGAAGGAGTGAGGGTTACATCCTCCTGAATCCTCCTAAAGGAGTGAGGGTTCCATCCTCCTGAATCCTCTAAAAGGAGTGAGGGTTCCATCCTCCTGAATCCTCCTAAAGGAGTGAGTGTTCCATCCTCCTGAATCCTCCTAAAGGAGTGATGGTTCCATCCTCCTGAATCCTCCTAAAGGAGTGAGGGTTCCATCCTCCTGAATCCTCCTGAAGGAGTGAGGGTTCCATCCTCCTGAATCCTCCTAAAGGAGTGAGGGTTCCATCCTCCTGAATCCTCTAAAAGGAGTGAGGGTTCCATCCTCCTGAATCCTCCTAAAGGAGTGAGGGTTCCATCCTCCTGAATCCTCCTAAAGGAGTGAGGGTTCCATCATCCTGAATCCTCCTGAAGGAGTGAGGTTTACATTCTCCTTAATCCTCCTGAAGGAATGAGGGTTCCATCCTCCTGAATCCTCCTGAAGGAGTGAGGGTTCCATCCTCCTGAATCCTCCTAAAGGAGTGATGGTTCCATCCTTCTGAATCCTCCTGAAGGAGTGAGGGTTCCATCCTCCTGAAGGAGTGAGGGTTCCATCCTCCTGAATCCTCCTAAAGGAGTGAGGGTTCCATCCTCCTGAATCCTCCTGAAGGAGTGAGGTTTACATTCTCCTGAATCCTCCTGAAGGAATGAGGGTTCCATCCTCCAGAATCCTCCTGAAGGAGTGAGGGTTCCATCCTCCTGAATCCTCCTAAAGGAGTGATGGTTCCATCCTTCTGAATCCTCCTGAAGGAGTGAGGGTTCCATCCTCCTGAATCCTCCTGAAGGAGTGAGGGTTCCATCCTCCTGAATCCTCCTAAAGGCTTTGGTTCATGATTGGTTGAAGGATAAACATGTGATTTTAAATGTAAATGGCAGCACAACAAAATATGATAAGGAACAGTTCTTGTATTAGCTACATTAGTTGCATTAGCTGCCTTAGCCTCATTAGCTACATCAACTACATCAGTGCATTAACTACATTAGCTGCCTTAGCCTCATTAGCTACATTAGCCTCATTAGCCACATTAGCTACATTAGCTGCCTTAGCCTCATTAGCTACATTAGCCTCATTAGCCACATTAGCCTCATTAGCTGCCTTAGCTGCCTTAGCTACACACCTTGGTGGAATACAATGATGACCATACATGTTTTATTTTCTGGATTGCAGTTGAGTTGACTGGAAAACTGTGTACGCTTAGTGAGTTTAAGTGCACATCCTTCATATTATAGCAAACAAACAGTACTGGATACTTTGTTTGCTATGGAGAAGAGAAACATGCCTCTTTTTGTGTGTGTGTTTGGTCAGAGCCCGATGCCACCAGGGAATAATACCACTTGGACTACCAAGACCTGCGATGCCGACGCACCTCAAGGTAAGACTTCCAGCCACACACACACACACACACACGAAGACTATCTCTAGCAGTACAGCAAGATGCTATATTCTTTCCATACGTAGAGACCTACCAGTCCATCAGAGGAAAGAAGACTCGGGATAAAGAAGGAAGCGTGTAATATATAATGAACACATTAGAATATATGATCAATGTTTAATATCTCACAAAAGGCCTACATCCCAAATGGCACCCTATTCCCTATTTAGTGCACTACTTTCTACCATGGGCCTTGGTCAAAAGTATTGCACTAAATAAGGACTGGGGTGGCATTTTGGACACAGTCAAAGAGATGGTGGTGTAGAGGCGAGTTATCCTCATGCCCAACAGTGGTACACAAGACCTTCTTTGGTATCATTCATTATTCAACCAGGATGAATGAATGTCAAGGACAAGCCTTTACTGATGGATTACATGGCCTCCTCAACAGTTACTACGGTGAAGTCAGCCATGCAGACACAAACGGGAATATGCATCATTCCTATTCCAGCGAGCTGGATCACATGCATTTATTCATCCTGCCTAATGCTCGAGGCAGAGCGGGCCTGTCTTAGATAGTGTATGTTTCCCAAATGGCACCCTATTCCTTATGTAGTGCAGTACATTAGACAGAGAGCCTTATCAAAAGTAGTGCACTATATAGGGCAGGGGTATTCAACTCTTACCCTATGAGGTCCGGAGCCTGCAGGGTTTTCTGTTCTACCTGATAATGAATTGCACCCACCTGGTGTCCCAGGTCTAAATCAGTCCCTGTGTTTTCCATGTTTGGGAGGAAGTGCTCAGGGACGAAGGTGGCTCAGAGGGAGAGATGTGGGGATACAGTACTTCAGAGAAGTTGGAGTTGTAATGTCTACCGCTGTCAGACGCCTCTTCACTCAAAATCCAAAATGCATGTATAGACCATATCACTGTATTTGTGTATCAGCAGTTGACTGTTTTTAGTCCAGACAAAATAAACCCCCATCAGAGAGGCTGAAAGGAAAGAAGCTCTGAGCTGGTGCAGGTGGCTCACAGGGTGAGAGGTTGGATACAGTGGTCTAGTGGAGTTGAAATCGTGGCTATCGTTAACCCACATTGGGTGGTTGCACCAACTGAAATTCTAATGATTTTAGATTAGAGCTAATGTAGATTTTGTAAAATCAACCACCAACAAACATACCGGTCGGCTGTTGTTTTTGTTCTTTTGCGACCTCTGAAATATTAGCTTGTGCATAATGAAAACAAGTAATTAGAATGTTAAAAGTCAAAGTCCAAAAGTAAACGAGTAATTAACTACAAAGTGTGTGTGTGTGTTTGTGTCATTGAGGTCAGTCTAGTGTATCACGTGACAGAGTAATTAGCTACTAGCAGACTTATAGTGCCTTCAGGAAGTCTTCACTCCCCTGGACTTGTCCCACATGTTGTTGTTACAACCTGAATTTAAAATGGATTTACATTTAGAGTTTGTGTCTTTGGCCTGCACACAATACTCCATAATGTCAAACAAGAATTATATATATTTTTTTACATTTCTACAAATGAAATGCTGAAATGTCTTGAGTCAAGAATGGGGCGGCAGGGTAGCCTAGTGTTTAGAGCGTTGGACTAGTAACCGAAAGGTTTCATGTTCAAATCCCCGAGCTGACAAGGTACAAATCTGTCGTTCTGCCCCCTGAACAGGCAGTTAACCCACTGTTCCCCTGAACAAGGCAGTTAACCCACTGTTCCTAGGCCGTCATTGAATATAGGAATTTGTTCTTAACTGACTTGCCTAGTTAAATAAAGGTAAAAGAAGGATTCAATCCCTTTGTTCTGGTAAGCCTACATATGTTAAGGAGTGTCACATAATACACCCAGTCACTACAAAGATACAGACATCCTTCCTAACTGGGTTGCCTGAGAGGAAGGAAACAGCTCAGGGATTTCACCACTTTAAAACAGTTACTGAGTTTAATGGAGAAACCTGAGGATGGACCAACAACATTGTAGTTACTCCACAATACTAACCTAAATGACAGAGTGAAAAGAAAGAAGCCTGTACAGATAAAAAATATTTGCAAAAAAAAGTAAAGTAAAACAACAAAAAATGTGGCATTTTCTCAAGCGACTGCATCAGGTTATGGGTATGAATCTTTTAGTATAAAACCCCCCAAAAAGAATAGAGCTTAGCACAGGCAAAATCCTAGAAGAAAACCTATAGAAAACAAACATATTGACTCATGTCTGTATTTCATTTTCAATAAATGTGTAAACATTTCTTAAAAACATGTTTTCACTTTGTTCATGATGGGCTATTATGTATAAAATATATATATTTAATCCATTTTCAATTCAGGCAGTAACACAACAAAATGTTTAGGTCAAGGGATGTGAATACTTCCTGATGGTGTTACATAACAGATATGTATTGTATTCTGAGTACGTATTCATATCGCTACATTACAGATTCGTCTATGATTTCTCAAACAACAGACCTTTTACATAATCATGTAATTCCTTCATTTGACAGAAGATTTGCAGTTTTGGAATTTCACAGATTCACAGAAGGCCTATAGAAAGCTTTCATAGGGAGCGAGGAATGTAATGCTTGGATGACTTGGGTTGTCCTTTTGGCCCAAGACATCCAGAGGAGTGCACTCATATGTAGCTCTGGAATTATAATTACACTGAGCTGGGAATATGTAGCTACTGTCAATATGTCAGTGAACGAGCAAGAGGCAGCCAAGCTTTCATAATGTATTGAAGACAGTTCTTCTCTCAGTGAACCAACGAGAGAGAGAGAGACAACCAAGCTTTCATAATGTATTGATGACAGTTCTTCTCTCAGTGAACCAACAAGAGAGAGAGACAACCAAGCTTTCATAATGTATTGAAGACAGTTCTTCTCTCAGTGAACCAACGAGAGAGAGAGACAACCAAGCTTTCATAATGTATTGATGACAGTTCTTCTCTCAGTGAACCAACGAGAGAGAGAGAGACAACCAAGCTTTCATAATGTATTGAAGACAGTTCTTCTCTCAGTGAACCAACGAGAGAGAGAGAGACAACCAAGCTTTCATAATGTATTGAAGACAGTTCTTCTCTCAGTGAACCAACGAGAGAGAGAGGGACAACCAAACTTTCATAATGTATTGATGACAGTTCTTCTCTCAGTGAACCAACGAGAGAGAGAGAGACAACCAAGCTTTCATAATGTATTGAAGACAGTTCTTCTCTCAGTGAACCAACGAGAGAGAGAGACAACCAAGCTTTCATAATGTATTGATGACAGTTCTTCTCTCAGTGAACCAACGAGAGAGAGAGAGAGAAGCAACCAAGCTTTCATAATGTATTGAAGACAGTTCTTCTCTCAGTGAACCAACAAGAGAGAGAGACAACCAAGCTTTCATAATGTATTGAAGACAGTTCTTCTCTCAGTGAACCAACAAGAGAGAGAGACAACCAAGCTTTCATAATGTATTGAAGACAGTTCTTCTCTCAGTGAACCAACAAGAGAGAGAGACAACCAAGCTTTCATAATGTATTGAAGACAGTTCTTCTCTCAGTGAACCAACGAGAGAGACAACCAAGCTTTCATAATGTATTGAAGACGGTTCTTCTCTCAGCACAAGGAACAGTTGTCATGATTTAAGTGAAGGCTACATAAAGGAGTTGATCAGTCTAATCGGTTGAAGTTTCCTGTTTATTTCAACCACTTCAGCACCGTTACCAACAAATGAAAGGCATCTCTGTATTACACACCCTCTCGTCAGGATACAGATCGTATATTACATGTCTGAATGTTTGGATGAGTGAGAGAGAGAGAGAGATTGATTATCTTAAGTATTGGCCACAGAGGCAGCACAGAACATGCATTTCCCTTGTTAGTGAGGAATATAGTATTTGAATCTTGGACCCAGTTTGACTTGTTAGTGAATACAGTATAATGTGAATCTTGGACACAGTTTGACTTGTTAGTGAATACACTATCATGTGACTCTTGGACCCAGTTTGACTTGTTAGTGAATACAATATCATGTGAATCTTGGACCCAGTTTGACTTGTTAGTGAATACAGTATCATGTGACTCTTGGACCCAGTTTGACTTGTTAGTGAATACAGTATCATGTGACTATTGGACCCAGTTTGACTTGTTAGTGAATACAGTATCATGTGACTCTTGGACCCAGTTTGACTTGTTAGTGAATACAGTATCATGTGACTCTTGGACCCAGTTTGACTTGTTCGTGAATACAGTATCATGTGAATTTTGGATCCAGTTTGGGCTTCCTGTCTGTCACAATGAAGCATCAATCTGCTGCACAGAAGCTGCTCTGCGGGGTTACCACAAATCAATCCTTCTCCAGTCGACTTCACAGTTTAAACCGACGCTATTTTTCACCTCCGCTTGCCAGATATCACAGCCTCACAATCTGTTTGTGTGGGTTTGGCCTTTCCCATCTGTGGTCACACTCTGTACCCATCCCTCCCTCGCCGCCCACCAGCAGTATCTGGATAAAGCTTCACTCTCACACACACACACACATACTGTACTGTACTGTAACAGCTACTGGCTCTACATCAGGTTATGTACTGTAGCAGCTACTGACTCCACATCAGGTTGTGTACTGTAGCAGCTACTGACTCCACATCAGGTTATGTACTGTAGCAGCTACTGACTCCACATCAGGTTGTGTACTGTAGTAGCTACTGACTCCACATCAGGTTATGTACTGTAGCAGCTACTGGCTCCACATCAGGTTGTGTACTGTAGCAGCTACTGACTCCACATCAGGTTATGTACTGTAGCAGCTACTGACTCCACATCAGGTTGTGTACTGTAGCAGCTACTGACTCCACATCAGGTTGTGTACTGTAGCAGCTACTGACTCTACATCAGGTTGTGTACTGTGGCAGCTACTGACTCCACATCAGGTTATGTACTGTAGCAGCTACTGACTCTACATCAGGTTGTGTACTGTAGCAGCTACTGACTCCACATCAGGTTGTGTACTGTAGCAGCTACTGACTCCACATCAGGTTATGTACTGTAGCAGCTACTGGCTCTACATCAGGTTGTGTACTGTAGTAGCTACTGACTCCACATCAGGTTGTGTACTGTAGCAGCTACTGGCTCCACATCAGGTTATGTACTGTAGCAGCTACTGACTCCACATCAGGTTATGTACTGTAGCAGCTACTGACTCCACATCAGGTTGTGTACTGTAGCAGCTACTGACTCCACATCAGGTTATGTACTGTAGCAGCTACTGACTCCACATCAGGTTGTGTACTGTAGTAGCTACTGACTCCACATCAGGTTGTGTACTGTAGCAGCTACTGACTCCACATCAGGTTGTGTACTGTAGCAGCTACTGACTCCACATCAGGTTATGTACTGTAGCAGCTACTGACTCCACATCAGGTTATGTACTGTAGCAGCTACTGACTCCACATCAGGTTGTGTACTGTAGCAGCTACTGACTCCACATCAGGTTATGTACTGTAGCAGCTACTGACTCCACATCAGGTTGTGTACTGTAGCAGCTACTGACTCCACATCAGGTTATGTACTGTAGCAGCTACTGACTCCACATCAGGTTGTGTACTGTAGTAGCTACTGACTCCACATCAGGTTATGTACTGTAGCAGCTACTGACTCCACATCAGGTTGTGTACTGTAGCAGCTACTGACTCCACATCAGGTTATGTACTGTAGCAGCTACTGACTCCACATCAGGTTGTGTACTGTAGCAGCTACTGACTCCACATCAGGTTGTGTACTGTAGTAGCTACTGACTCCACATCAGGTTATGTACTGTAGCAGCTACTGACTCCACATCAGGTTGTGTACTGTAGCAGCTACTGACTCCACATCAGGTTATGTACTGTAGCAGCTACTGGCTCCACATCAGGTTATGGACTGTAGTGCTTCTAACGCTATGGGAGTTGTTAGTGCCTCACTAGGAAGCTATAGACATTGGCGCTACTGAAAGCTAGCAAACTGTTGTGTTTATGTATTCAATGTATGTATTTTATGATAGTTTTGCACTCTGGCTAAGACGAACACATTACAGGGGGAGCAGTATTTGTGGCTATATTGAGACATGTTTGCGTGATGTTCTAGAAACATTTTGTAGTGTTTTCACAGTCCAGTAAGCTGTTGAATGACACCTTGGTTGAGACAGGATGTGGATCCTCAGACATGTTATTTGAGCAACACACGGTAGCGTTTGCACAGTATATTAAACTATGGGATGACAACTTGCTCTATCCTGGATTGGGATTTGTGAGGAGGATGTGTGTGAGGACATGTGTGGGATGCTGCAGTATGAGGCGGTGTGTATGTGTGAGGTGCTACAGTATAAAACCTTTTTGCTACCTCCAGCTAAATTGGTTGCAGAGAGCAAACACTATAAGCCCTGGATGTTGACCAAACCAGTGGAGATGCACAGGGCAGACAGAGGAGATGATTCTCAGGGTTCAGCTCTTAGAAATGGCATAGCTCTTAGCGAAGAAGCATTTCAAAATAGCCAACATTTTAACGGAACATGTCTATTCCAACTTGGCTTATGTAACATTTTCAGCTACTTAGGAGGGAATGTGTAGCCTCTAAGTGCATCAGAGCATGATACTTGAAATACAGCTTACAGTTTGAAGCACGTTATTAACCCAAAGGGACTAACAGGGACTAACAAATGCATTGAAATAATGTGTAAAGCCCACTACACTGGAAAGTGTTTTAGCAGGAGAAATAGTGAGGTGTGGATGAGGGGACAGTGAAAGGCCAGTGGCTGAGGGGACAGTGAAAGGCCAGTGGCTGAGGGACAGTGGAAGCCAGTGGCTGAGGGGACAGTGGAAGCCAGTGGCTGAGGGGACAGTGGAAGCCAGTGGCTGAGTGGACAGTGGAAGCCAGTGGCTGAGTGGACAGTGGAAGCCAGTGGCTGAGTGGACAGTGGAAGCCAGTGGCTGAGGGGGACAGTGGAAGCCAGTGGCTGAGGGGACAGTGGAAGTCAGTGGCTGAGGGGGACAGTGGAAGCCAGTGGCTGAGTGGACAGTGGAAGCCAGTGGCTGAGTGGACAGTGGAAGCCAGTGGCTGAGGGGACAGTGGAAGCCAGTGGCTGAGGGGACAGTGGAAGCCAGTGGCTGAGGGGGACAGTGGAAGCCAGTGGCTGAGGGGGACAGTGGAAGCCAGTGGCTGAGGGGGACAGTGGAAGCCAGTGGCTGAGGGGACAGTGGAAGCCAGTGGCTGAAGGGGACAGTGGAAGCCAGTGGCTGAGGGGGACAGTGGAAGCCAGTGGCTGAGGGGGACAGTGGAAGCCAGTGGCTGAGGGGGACAGTGGAAGCCAGTGGCTGAGGGGACAGTGGAAGCCAGTGGCTGGGGGACAGTGAAGCCAGTGGCTGAGTGGACAGTGGAAGCCAGTGGCTGAGTGGACAGTGGAAGCCACGTGGCTGAGTGGACAGTGGAAGCCAGTGGCTGAGTGGACCAGTGGAAGCCAGTGGCTGAGTGGACAGTGGAAGCCATTGGCTGAGTGGACAGTGGAAGCCAGTGGCTGAGTGGACAGTGGAAGCCAGTGGCTGAGGGGGACAGTGGAAGCCAGTGGCTGAGGGGGACAGTGGAAGCCAGTGGCTGAGGGGGACAGTGGAAGCCAGTGGCTGAGGGGGACAGTGGAAGCCAGTGGCTGAGGGGGACAGTGGAAGCCAGTGGCTGAGGGGGACAGTGGAAGCCAGTGGCTGAGGGGGGACAGTGGAAGCCAGTGGCTGAGGGGGACAGTGGAAGCCAGTGGCTGAGGGGGACAGTGGAAGCCAGTGGCTGAGGGGGACAGTGGAAGCCCAGTGGCTGAGGTGGGACAGTGGAAGCCAGTGGCTGAGGGGGACAGTGGGAAGCCAGTGGCTGAGGGGGACAGTGGAAGCCAGTGGTCTGAGGGGGACAGTGGAAGCCAGTGGCTGAGGGGGACAGTGGAAGCCAGTGGCTGAGGGGGGACAGTGGAAGCCAGTGGCTGAGGGGGACAGTGGAAGCCAGTGGCTGAGGGGGAAGTGGAAGCCAGTGGCTGAGGGGGACAGTGGAAGCCAGTGGCTGAGGGGGACAGTGGAAGCCAGTGGCTGAGGGGGACCAGTGGAAGCCAGTGGCTGAGGGGGGACAGTGGAAGCCAGTGGCTGAGGGGGACAGTGGAAGCCAGTGGCTGAGGGGGACAGTGGAAGCCAGTGGCTGAGGGGGACAGTGGAAGCCAGTGGCTGAGGGGGACAGTGGAAGCCCAGTGGCTGAGGGGGGACAGTGGAAGCCAGTGGCTGAGGGGGACAGTGGAGCCAGTGGCTGAGGGGGACAGTGGAAGCCAGTGGCTGAGGGGGACAGTGGAAGCCAGTGGCTGAGGGGGACAGTGGAAGCCAGTGGCTGAGGGGGACAGTGGAAGCCAGTGGCTGAGGGGGACAGTGGAAGCCAGTGGCTGAGGGGGACAGTGGAAGCCAGTGGCTGAGGGGGACAGTGGAAGCCAGTGGCTGAGGGGGACAGTGGAAGCCAGTGGCTGAGGGGGACAGTGGAAGCCAGTGGCTGAGGGGGACAGTGGAAGCCAGTGGCTGAGGGGGACAGTGGAAGCCAGTGGCTGAGGGGGACAGTGGAAGCCAGTGGCTGAGGGGGACAGTGGAAGCCAGTGGCTGAGGGGGACAGTGGAAGCCAGTGGCTGAGGGGGAAGTGGAAGCCAGTGGCTGAGGGGACAGTGGAAGCCAGTGGCTGAGGGGGGACAGTGGAAGCCAGTGGCTGAGGGGGACAGTGGAAGCCAGTGGCTGAGGGGGAAGTGGAAGCCAGTGGCTGAGGGGGACAGTGAAGCCAGTGGCTGAGGGGGACAGTGGCAGCCAGTGGCTGAGGGGGACAGTGGAAGCCAGTGGCTGAGGGGGACAGTGGAAGCCAGTGGCTGAGGGGACAGTGGAAGCCAGTGCTGAGGGGGACAGTGGAAGCCAGTGGGCTGAGGGGGACAGTGGAAGCAGTGGCTGAGGGGGACAGTGGAAGCCAGTGGCTGAGGGGGACAGTGGAAGCCAGTGGCTGAGGGGGACAGTGGAAGGCCAGTGGCTGAGGGGGACAGTGGAAGCCAGTGGCTGAGGGGACAGTGGAAGCCCAGTGGCTGAGGGGGACAGTGGAAGCCAGTGGTGAGGGGGGACAGTGGAAGCCCAGTGGCTGAGGGGGACAGTGGAAGCCAGTGGCTGAGGGGGACAGTGGAAGCCAGTGGCTGAGGGGGGACAGTGGAAGCCAGTGGCTGAGGGGGACAGTGGAAGCCAGTGGCTGAGGGGGACAGTGGAAGCCAGTGGCTGAGGGGGACAGTGGAAGCCAGGGGCTGAGGGGGACAGTGGAAGCCAGTGGCTGAGGGGGACAGTGGAAGCCAGTGGCTGAGGGGGACAGTGGAAGCCAGTGGCTGAGGGGGAAGGGAAGTGGAAGCCAGTGGCTGAGGGGGACAGTGGAAGCCAGTGGCCTGAGGGGGACAGTGGAAGCCAGTGGCTGAGGGGGACAGTGGAAGCCAGTGGCTGAGGGGGACAGTGGAAGCCAAGTGGCTGAGGGGGACAGTGGAAGCCAGTGGCTGAGGGGGACAGTGGAGGAAGCCAGTGGCTGAGGGGGGACAGTGGGAAGCCAGTGGCTGAGGGGGACAGTGGAAGCCAGTGGCTGAGGGCGGACAGTCTGAGGGGGACAGTGGAGCCAGTGGCTGAGGGGGACAGTGGAAGCCAGTGGCTGAGGGGGACAGTGGAGCCAGTGTCTGAGGGGGACACAGTGGAAGCAAAGTGGCTGAGGGGGACAGTGGAAGCCAGTGGGCTGAGGGGGACAGTGGACAGCCAGTGGCTTTGAGGGGGGACAGTGGAAAGCCAGTGGCTGAGGGGACAGTGGAAGCCAGTGGCTGAGGGGGAGGCAGTGGGAGCCAGGGGCTGAGGGGGGACAGTGGAAGCCAGTGGCTGGAGGGGGACAGTGGAAGCCAGTGGCTGAGGGGGGACCACGTGGAAGCCAGTGGCTGAGGGGGACAGTGGGAAGCCAGTGGCTGAGGGGGACAGTGGAAGCCAGTGGCTGAGGGGGAAAGTGGAAAGCCAGTGGCTGAGGGGGACAGTGGGAAGCCAGTGGCTGAGGGGGACAGTGGAATGCCAGTGGCTGAGGGGGACAGTGGAAGCCAGTGGCTGAGGGGGGACAGTTGAAGCCAGGCTGAGGGGGACACCTGGAAGCAGTGGCTGAGGGGACAGTGGGAGAAGCCAGTGGCTGAGGGGGACCAGTGGGAAGGCCAGTGGCTGAGGGGGACAGTGGAAGCCAGGGCTGAGTGGACAGTGAAGCCAGTGGCTGAGTGGACAGTGGAAGCCAGTGGCTGAGTGGACAGTGGAAGCCAGTGGCTGAGGGGGACAGTGGAAGCCAGTGGCTGAGGGGGACAGTGGAAGCCAGTGGCTGAGGGGGACAGTGGAAGCCAGTGGCTGAGGGGACAGGGAAAGCCGTGGCTGAGGGGGACAGTGGAAGGCCAGTGGCTGAGGGGACAGTGGACGCCAGTGGCTGAGGGGACAGGGAAAGCCAGTGGCTGAGGGGGTAGTGAAAGCCTGTGGCTGAGGGGACAGGGAAAGCCAGTGGCTGAGGGGGACAGTGGAAGCCAGTGGCTGAGGGGACAGTGGAAGTCAGTGGCTGAGGGGGACAGTGGCTGAGTGGACAGTGGAAGCCAGTGGCTGAGTGGACAGTGGAAGCCAGTGGCTGAGGGGACAGTGGAAGCCAGTGGCTGAGGGGACAGTGGAAGCCAGTGGCTGAGGGGGACAGTGGAAGCCAGTGGCTGAGGGGGACAGTGGAAGCCAGTGGCTGAGGGGGACAGTGGAAGCCAGTGGCTGAAGGGGACAGTGGAAGCCAGTGGCTGAGGGGGACAGTGGAAGCCAGTGGCTGAGGGGGACAGTGGAAGCCAGTGGCTGAGGGGGACAGTGGAAGCCAGTGGCTGAGGGGGACAGTGGAAGCCAGTGGCTGAGGGGGACAGTGGAAGCCAGTGGCTGAGGGGGACAGTGGAAGCCAGTGGCTGAGGGGGACAGTGGAAGCCAGTGACTGAGTGGACAGTGGAAGCCAGTGGCTGAGTGGACAGTGGAAGCCAGTGGCTGAGTGGACAGTGGAAGCCAGTGGCTGAGGGGGACAGTGGAAGCCAGTGGCTGAGGGGGACAGTGGAAGCCAGTGGCTGAGGGGGACAGTGAAAGCCAGTGGCTGAGGGGGACAGTGAAAGCCAGTGGCTGAGGGGGACAGTGGAAGCCAGTGGCTGAGGGGGACAGTGGAAGCCAGTGGCTGAGGGGGACAGTGGAAGCCAGTGGCTGAGGGGGACAGTGGAAGCCAGTGGCTGAGGGGGACAGTGGAAGCCAGTGGGCTGAGTGGACAGTGGAAGCCAGTGGCTGAGGGGGACAGTGGAAGCCAGTGCTGAGGGGGACAGTGGAAGCCAGTGGCTGAGGGGACAGTGGAAGCCAGTGGCTGAGGGGGACAGTGGAAGCCAGTGGCTGAGGGGGACAGTGGAAGCCAGTGGCTGAGGGGGACAGTGGAAGCCAGTGGCTGAGGGGGACAGTGGAAGCCAGTGGCTGAGGGGGACAGTGGAAGCCAGTGGCTGAGGGGACAGTGGAAGCCAGTGGCTGAGGGGGACAGTGGAAGCCAGTGGCTGAGGGGGACAGTGGAAGCCAGTGGCTGAGGGGGACAGTGGAAGCCAGTGGCTGAGGGGACAGTGGAAGCCAGTGGCTGAGGGGGACAGGGAAAGCCAGTGGCTGAGTGGACAGTGGAAGCCAGTGGCTGAGGGGGACAGTGGAAGCCAGTGGCTGAGGGGACAGTGGAAGGCCAGTGGCTGAGGGGACAGTGGAAGGCCAGTGGCTGAGGGGACAGTGGAAGGCAGTGGCTGAGGGGACAGGGAAAGCCAGTGGCTGAGGGGACAGTGGACGCCAGTGGCTGAGGGGACAGTGGAAAGCCAGTGGCTGAGGGGACAGGGAAAGCCAGTGGCTGAGGGGGTAGTGAAAGCCTGTGGCTGAGGGGACAGGGAAAGCCAGTGGCTGAGGGGGGTAGTGAAAGCTAAGGGGATAGCCAGGTCTTTGAGGTCAGCATGCTGAGGGTGTGCACTGCATCCTTCAACCACTGTATCTTTCCACCACACGACCTAGGCAGCACAGGAACATCCTCATGGTAGATCAGAACAGTAATGATGTACTCTTTATGAACACACCCATGATGCACCACAAAGATACAACCCATATTACTGTATGATCAGAATGTGAGGGCTCAGGACCTTTAGATGTTCAGAATTTCACACCTGTTTGGAAAGTGAATGTGTACCGAAAAGAAGAGGATATGGAGCCCCTAGTTGTATTTCTCCCGTTATCCTCAGAGCCATACAATTCTGTCTATAGAAGCAGTATACATGCATGTATATTTATGGCTGTGGTTATCCCTGCCTGCCTTCCCTGTATGCCCGAGTCCATTTCCCACTAGCTGTTCACCAGGGAGCTTATCCAATGTCAAGTTATTGAGACACTGCCAGGCTTTATACAACGGAACATGGACTGACTCCTCCCACCAGCCTATATGCTTTCAACACTAGCGAGCCAAGTGCAGCCGTACTGTGCTGGCCTGATTATGCATCCACCGTAGTGGTTTGAACCGTGGTGGAAAGGACAATGTGAAACAGTAAGAGTCAGCACAGTATGGTTTGGGTTGGCTCTGTAGTGTGAAAAGGGTATGACAGTACCAGCCTGGGCCTCTTTTGGCCGTCTCGCATAACAGCCGTTAGCACAACGGACTAGGAAGTGTCCAGCTGAGACAACACATGGGACTGGGAGGGACCGTCACTGCCCACCACAAACGGACATGATGTTGCCACACTTCAAAGAGTAGGCCAGAGTCTGGTTGCGATTGGAATAGGGAGAGATTTGAACACACCCCCTCTCCCTGTCAGTACCAGCCCTTTGCTCTGTAGAGTGTAGTGTTGGGGCACAGATCAATCCAAGCCTTTAAGAGCCTCAATGTGTCTTTTCCGTGAGGGTGGCGGTGTCTTTTTGGTTGTGAGACAGAGGAAGGGAGGGTTTAAATCACAACTTCATGTTGTCTCTTCCATGAACACACATTTCCTTTGTGAGACCAAGAGGTCTCCTTGACAAAGGGATACAGGGGCAAGATGTCAACTACAATTCAGTTTCCACATCCACTATTTTATCTCAGATGTGTCCATGTCAATTCTTTCATTATCAATTCATTAGGTTCTACTCATCTCTTTTGAACACCATGATCAAACAACAATGAATGTTTGCTACTTCTCTCTCTCTTGAAAGCAGTATCCTCAGATCTGGGGACTAGCCACACTCCTATCAGGACCTGTTACCTGCCTTCTGAACTGACAGAGAAGAGGAACTTTCCTCACACTTGGAGAAGTTCATTTCAATCATGTTTAGCTACAGAGGAACCCGGTCAGCGAAGAAGAATGATTCTCGACTCTCTGTTTCACTTTATTCAATTCAAAAGGCTTTATTGGGAAACATGTTTACATTGCCAAAGCAAGTGAAATAGATAATAAACAAAAGTGAAATAAGCAATCAGTAATGAACAGTAAACATGGCTCTCTCCAGTCTTACAGTAATGGATAATATTATCATGTATCTCGGTCGCCACAGCGAGACACGAGCCCTACAGCCTATGCTTCTGCAAGATCAAGTGGGTTACCATGGCTACCACTCAGCAAGTTTTCCATGGTGAAACAGGGGGTGTTTCAATACATTCAGCTGCAAATCAAAATGACTGAGACATGAAATGCTTTCTGCTCTCTTCTCCCTTAGTAAGATTGGGGTTGACTGACTGTTGTACCTGCGTTTCCTACGTGGTTCTGATGACTCACTGTGTTAGTTAGAGCATGGGGCTTAGCTAGCAACACCAGGGTTAGAGCACGGGGCTTAGCTAGCAACACCAGGGTTAGAGCACGGGGCTTAGCTAGCAACACCAGGGTTAGAGCACGGGGCTTAGCTAGCAACACCAGGGTTAGAGCACGGGGCTTAGCTAGCAACACCAAGGTTAGAGCATAGGGCTTAGCTAGCAACACCAGGGTTAGAGCATGGCGCTTAGCTAGCAACACCAGGATTAGAGCATGAGGCTTAGCTAGCAACACCAAGGTTAGATCATGGGGCTTAACTAGCAACACCAGGGTTAGAGCATTGGGCTTAACAAGCAACACCAGGGTTAGAGCATGGTGCTAAGCTAGCAACACCAGGGTTAGAGCATGGTGCTAAGCAAGCAACACCAGGGTTGTGGGTTCGCTTTCCGTATGGGCCACATATACTGAATATGTGTCACTGCCCTTATTGACAGTTCTGTAGGTCACTGGATAAAAGTGTCTGCTAAGTGAACATATTAGCATGTGCCATACAGAAAATACTCATCTCTGTTAGAGCAGGGACAGGAGAGAAAGTAGCATGTGTTTTATGTAAGCCGTAACCCAGAGAAGAGACTCTAGTGGGTCATGTTAACATATGAGGTTGATCCTGGACTGAGATGGCAGGCTTTAAAACATAATGTCCTCATAGGGCCCTAGTGGGCCATGTTAACATATGAGGTTGATCCTGGACTGAGATGACAGGCTTTAAAACATAATGTCCTCATAGGGCCCTAGTGGGCCATGTTAACATATGAGGTTGATCCTGGACTGAGATGGCAGGCTTTAAAACAGAATGTCCTCATAGTGCCCTAGTGGGTCATGTTAACATATGAGGTTGATCCTGGACTGAGATGGCAGGCTTTAAAACATAATGTCCTCATAGGGCCCTAGTGGGTCATGTTAACATATGAGGTTGATCCTGGACTGAGATGGCAGGCTTTAAAACAGAATGTCCTCATAGTGCCCTAGTGGGTCATGTTAACATATGAGGTTGATCCTGGACTGAGATGGCAGGCTTTAAAACATAATGTCCTCATAGGGCCCTAGTGGGTCATGTTAACATATGAGGTTGATCCTGGACTGAGATGGCAGGCTTTAAAACATAATGTCCTCATAGGGCCCTAGTGGGTCATGTTAACATATGAGGTTGATCCTGGACTGAGATGACAGGCTTTAAAACATAATGTCCTCATAGGGCCCTAGTGGGCCATGTTAACATATGAGGTTGATCCTGGACTGAGATGGCAGGCTTTAAAACAGAATGTCCTCATAGGGCCCTAGTGGGTCATGTTAACATATGAGGTTGATCCTGGACTGAGATGGCAGGCTTTAAAACATAATGTCCTCATAGGGCCCTAGTGGGTCATGTTAACATATGAGGTTGATCCTGGACTGAGATGGCAGTTTTTAAAACAGAATGTCCTCATAGTGCCCTAGTGGGTCATGTTAACATATGAGGTTGATCCTGGACTGAGATGGCAGGCTTTAAAACATAATGTCCTCATAGGGCCCTAGTGGGTCATGTTAACATATGAGGTTGATCCTGGACTGAGATGGCAGGCTTTAAAACATAATGTCCTCATAGGGCCCTAGTGGGTCATGTTAACATATGAGGTTGATCCTGGACTGAGATGGCAGGCTTTAAAACATAATGTCCTCATAGGGCCCTAGTGGGTCATGTTAACATATGAGGTTGATCCTGGACTGAGATGGCAGGCTTTAAAACAGAATGTCCTCATAGGGCCCTAGTGGGCCATGTTAACATATGAGGTTGATCCTGGACTGAGATGGCAGGCTTTAAAACAGAATGTCCTCATAGGGCCCTAGTGGGCCATGTTAACATATGAGGTTAATCCTGGACTGAGATGGCAGGCTTTAAAACATAATGTCCTCATAAGGCCCTAGTGGGCCATGTTAACATATGAGGTTAATCCTGGACTGAGATGGCAGGCTTTAAAACATAATGTCCTCATAAGGCCCTAGTGGGTCATGTTAACATATGAGGTTGATCCTGGACTGAGATGGCAGGCTTTAAAACATAATGTCCTCATAGGGCCCTAGTGGGTCATGTTAACATATGAGGTTGATCCTGGACTGAGATGGCAGGCTTTAAAACAGAATGTCCTCATAGGGCCCTAGTGGGCCATGTTAACATATGAGGTTGATCCTGGACTGAGATGGCAGGCTTTAAAACATAATGTCCTCATAGGGCCCTAGTGGGTCATGTTAACATATGAGGTTGATCCTGGACTGAGATGGCAGGCTTTAAAACATAATGTCCTCAACGGGCCCTAGTGGGCCATGTTAACATATGAGATTGATCCTGTGTCCTGTCATAATTTACCGTATGTTCATGTCATCTATATCTGATTTGTGACATATGGACGAGTGTAAATATGATTTGTGACATATGGACGACTGTAAATATGATTTGTGACATATGGACGACTGTAAATATGTTTTGTGACATATGGACGAGTGTAAATATGATTTGTGACATATGGACGACTGTAAATATGATTTGTGACATATGGACGACTGTAAATATGATTTGTGACATATGGACGACTGTAAATATGTTTTGTGACATATGGACGAGTGTAAATATGATTTGTGACATATGGACGAGTGTAAATATGATTTGTGACATATAGACCACTGTAAATATGATTTGTGACTTATGGACAAGTGTAAATATGATTTGTGACATGGACGACTGTAAATATGATTTGTGACATATGGACGACTGTAAATATGATTTGTGACTTATGGGCGACTAAATATGATTTGTGACATATGGACGACTGTAAATATGATTTGTGACTTATGGGCGACTAAATATGATTTGTGACATATGGACGACTGTAAATATGATTTGTGACTTATGGGCGACTAAATATGATTTGTGACATATGGACGAGTGTAAATATGATTTGTGACATATGGACGACTGTAAATATGATTTGTGACATATGGACCACTGTAAATATGATTTGTGACATATGGACCACTGTAAATATGATTTGTGACATGGACGACTGTGAATATGATTTTGTCATGTACAGATGTAGGATATTAATTTAATCACCGTGTTGCAGGAGAAATTTCCTGCAATGAAGGAAATCTTAAACTTGTCGCTTATTTGAGTTTTAAAAAGGATTCTGAAGTTTGTAATTTCCATTTTTAAATTTGACTTGATCCCTTATGAAAAAATGTATCAACCCCTCAAAATGTCCATGAATTATAATCCACAAAACAATTCACATTCCCTGTCGCTGCAGGGTTATTTTCCTGCTGTAGCAAACTGGTTCAAATTAAAATCCTACATCTGTAATAGCCTTTGAACTTGTGATCCTTTTGTAACAATAACTCAATATTACTTCTCAATTTATCTCTTTTACATGAAACCAGATTAACTATTTAATTTCCCCACTGGAAATTCTGCCAGCACATATGGTCGCAGCATACTTTAACATAAAAACTTGCTATAATATAAAAACAAACATTCTACCTAACCGTTATGTTACGCCTGCTGCCATGGCAACATCAGATTGACAGACAGACAGGCAGTAGGTGCAGGTGGGGGCGGGGTTAGAGGTCAAACTTGTGACTGATTGGCCAGCGGTCCCCGGGGGTGTAGTGGTTTGTTACATGTTGGTGAGCAGGTGCTGAGTGCCAAGCTTCTCCATTATCTCCTCTAAGGTCATTACCACGGCTATTACTCACTCACTCAGCATATAATACAGACTAACGTTTCTTAGGCTGGTCTGAAATGGCACTAATGGTCTAATGCCACTGAGGATTTCACAAAAAGATAGGAAGCTATTTTGAAAAGAGTGTGTCTCTCTCTCTCTCCGGTGTCTCTGTCTCTCCGTACCTCCTCCCCATCGCCCACCTTTTCTTATCTTTGTTAGGAATCTGATTAGGTGCTATTGGGAATAGTGCTATCAGACTTCTGAGTGGCACCAGGTTTAGATGAACAGCCTGGGGTGGCGGGGAGAGATGGCAGTGCTGGGCTGGGGAGGGGGGATTTTGGCCCTGCTCCTATTGGGTTGAGACCGTTTATTTTGGATTGAGAAAGTCCCTTAATTAACACCTTTAGGATTAAAACGGACGTGGAAGGCGAGGGCTCCCATTTAGATTGTCATTCAGGTTTCAGGTTTTGTTTGTCTAAAATAGATTTTTTGGGGGGTTAGACCTTAAAAACGTCTAAACTTCAGGGCATAGTTAGGCATTGAGCTGCATCAATTATTTACTGAATTGAGGCCATGCAGATGTCAATCAAAGATGTATCCAAGGGTTGCAAAGGGAGTGTATATTACTGGAAACTTTCAAAGTTTACCAGTAAACTATCAGAATTTTGGTAACTTATATCAAATAGATAACATATGGTTTTAAAATAAACATAACCCTAAATATAAACCAACAACAAGGTTGGAGTTAAAACCTACAGGAGGGTCGTTCTCCAGGACCAGGGTTGATCCAGGGTTAGGATCAGCACTTTATTTTAAGATTGTGAAATGTCAGAATAATAGCAGAGAGAATGATTTATTTCATATTTTATTTCTTTCATCACATTGCCAGTGTGTCAGAAGTTTACATACACTCAATTGGTATTTGGTAGCATTGCCTTTAAATTGTTTAACTTGGGTCAAACGTTTCGGGTAGCCTTCCACAAGCTTCCCACAATAAATTGGGTGAATTTTGTCCCATTCCTCCTGACAGAGCTGGTGTAACTGAGTCAGGTTTGTAGGCCTCCTTGCTCACACATGCTTTTTCAGTTCTGCCCACAAATGTTCTATGTGATTGAGGTCAGGGCTTTGTGATGGCCACTCCAATACCTTGACTTTGTTGTCCTTCACTTAGGACAATGGCCATTGTCCATTAGAAGACCCATTTGCGACCAAGCTTTAACTGATGTCTTGAGATGTTGCTTCAATATATCCACATCATTTTCCTCCTCATGATGCCATCATTTTTGCACCAGTCCCTCCTGCAGCAAAGCATCTCCACAACATGATGCTTCCACCCCCATGCTTCACGGTTGGGATGGTGTTCTTTGGCTTGCAAGCCTCCCCCTTTTTCCTCCAAACATAATGATGGTCATTACGGCCAAACAGTTCTATTTTTGTTTCATCAAACCAGAGGACATTTCTCCAAAAAGTACGATCTTTGTCCCCATGTGCAGTTGCAAGCCATAGTCTGACTATTTTATGGTGGGTTTGGGGCAGTGGCTTTTTCCTTGCTGAGCGGCCTTTCAGGTTATGTCGATATAGGACTTGTTTTACTGTGGATACAGATACTTTTGTACCGGTTTCCTCCAGCATCTTCACAAGGTCCTTTACTGTTGTTCTGGGATTGATTTGTACTTTTCACACCAAAGTACGTTAATCTCTAAGAGAGAACGCGTCTCCTTCCTGAGCGGTATAACGGCTGCGTGGTCCCATGGTGTTTATACTTGCGTACTATTGTTTGTACAGTTGAACATGGTATATTCAGGCGTTTGGAAATTGCTCCCAAGGATGAACCAGACTTGTGGAGGTCTACAATGTTTTTTTCTGAGGTCTTGGCTGATTTCTTTAGATTTTCCATGATGTTAAGCAAAGAGGCACTGAGTTTGAAGGTAGGCCTTGAAATACATCCACAGGTACACCTCCAATTGACTCAAATTATGTCAATTAGTCTATCAGAAGCTTTTAAAGCCATAACATCATTTTCTGGGATTTTCCAAGCTGTTTAAAGGCACAGTCAACTTAGTGTATGTAAACTTCTGACCCACTGGAATTGTGATACAGGGAATTATAAGTGAAATAACCTGAACGATTGTTGGAAAAATGACTTGTGTCATGCAAAAAGTAGATGTCCGAACGTACTTGCCTAAACTATAGTTTGTTCACAAGAATTTTGTGGAATGGTTGAAAAACGAGTTTTAATGATTCCAACCTAAGTCTATGTAAACTTATGACTTCAACTGTATAAAAATGGGCAGGCCATTATTTTGCCTGTCATGGCTATGCCCCCATAGAATGACAATGCCCCCATCACTGAATGGTTTGATGAGCATGACAACGATGTAAACCATATGCCATGGCTGTCTGTCAACGGATCTCAACAATTCTGGAAGATTCTGGAGCGTCGCCTCAGACAGCGTTTTCCACCACTATCAACAAAACACCAAATGATGGTAATTATCGTGGAATAACGGTGTCAAATCCCTCCAATAGAGTTCCAGACACTTGTACAATCTTTGCCAAGGTGCATTGAAGCTGTTCTGGCTCGTGGTGAATCAACGCCCTGTTAAGAGTCTTTATGTTGGCGTTTCCTTTATTTTGGCAGTTACCTGTATATCATCACTTTGGAAGACAAATGCTCCTTCAGAAGTGCAAACAGCAGAAGGAAACATGAGAAAACAATGCTGCATCGACTGCAGTGACTGTGTTTAGCTTGAGGAGACTGATGCAGTAACATGATGTTTTATATATGTCTATTGCTGCCTCAGAGAAGGCAGGTGGGCCATTCAACAGGGCAATATGAGCATCCCTCTTCCCAACAAATCAATTAGAATTGTGTCAGTATCAAGAGGATTGTCTTTTGAATTGTATGACAATAGAATGTGTCAGTCAAGACTCCCTTCACTTTGTTCTTAGAGAAAGCAGGCCATCGTGTCATCTTGCCTCTAGCTTGTCAAAACGGTGTGCTGTTATTCCAACGCTTGTCTGTTTGCTTTATGATTACGGAATACGGATTGATACATCCGGAGACCCTGACAATGGAGTAATTCAATTATGATTAGGGGGAGTCATGTGTTCTGCTTGACGTCTGTATTGGTACAGGAATTAAAAAAATGTGTTTTAAAGATTCACTTTGAGCTTTTGACTGTTGCAAACAATGACAACCCACTCCCTAATAATTAACAGTCACTTACATAACTGTTGACAATGACAGTTACTCATATATTCTGTGGCCCCACAACTCTGATATTTCCAGCACCATGCTCTAAAGATACTAAGGGCCAGAATAAATTGTTTTTCTTTCAAGTTTTTATTACACTCATATAGTGGTCAATACAAACTGAAATCCATGAGCATACAACATATCAGAAAAAAACATACAAAAAGGTCAAAACAAAAGCAATTGTAAAAGTGTCAGTCAGGATGGGAGCTGAAGGATGGATTGTTTCTCTGGAAGTTGAAGCAGTTCAGATTGTATCAAGTGTGGAGGAAGTGTTGATGGTCTCGGAGGGAGCCAGTCAGTCGGCGTCAGAGACGGTGAGGTCCGCTGCCTCAGCAACGGACCTCGCTGTCGCCTCACGTTCTCCGTCCTCTGGGTTTGCAGATGGTTAGCTAGATAGCCACTCCTCTCCACCAGCACTGTTTAGCACCCACGTGGCTGGTGCTATTCAACAGCAGCCACAAAGGCACTGGAAGCTCACCACACGAGGTTCAAGGTCTCTACGAGGCATTGCAGTCCTCTCTCTTCACTCCCCCTCAAGCTGTTGTCATGGAAATCCAAACTAACAGTCCTGCAGATAGCCTGCTTGCTAGTTTAACTTGCTAAGTGATTTGGATCATCAAAATGATTTTGTAAATGCAAATTCATTTAAAAAAATAACAGAAACAATTCCATAAAAAATCAAAGTAAATACCTAATGATGAAAAAATCTGTATAAAATGAACAGGAGCAATCAGGACGCCGGTACAAAATGTTTTCTTTAAAACTCTACACTGACGCATGCCATTGGTTCCTTCATAGATGTACTAGAACAGGAAAACAACTCAGACGATAGCAGTTAGACAGTACACTCAATATGGTCGCCGGTCCACCCATCACATATATTAACTTGACTTGGAATGCCCGTTCTAGAAATTCTAATTATTTGCTGCCATTGTCGAGAGATCACTAGGAGAGGTCATCTAGAGCATAGTCCATTCTCAGAGCCTCCATTGTCTAGAGATCACTAGGAGAGGTCATCTAGAGCATAGTCCATTCTCAGAGCCTCCATTGTCTAGAGATCACTAGGAGAGGTCATCTAGAGCATAGTCCATTCTCAGAGCCTCCATTGTCTAGAGATCACTAGGAGAGGTCATCTATAGCATAGTCCATTCCCTGAGCCTTCATAAATGAAGACCACTGATCTGGACATTACAGAGAACTCACTGACAGCATCCTAAATGACACCCTATTCCCTATTTAATCCATTACTTTTGACCAGAGCCCATAGGGTCCTACTACCATTAGGGCCCTGGTCAAAAGTAGTGCACTAGATAAGGTGCCATTTGGGACACCGACATTGTTCACACTTCAACAGGATTCAGCCAGACTTATCTATGGCCGACATGAAAACGTCAGATGTGCCTTTATAAAGATGTTTCTCTGTTAGATCTACTCCTGTGTCTTAGTGAGCCTGTAAACTACAGCAGGGTGAATCCCTCACACCACAGCTAGACTGCTGTCTGTCTGTGGTCTTCATCCTGATAAGCTTTCATTTCTCCCATCAGAGCCCAGAGCTTTATCCCCAAATGGCAGTTTGACAAGCAACATCTGCGTTTATTGAGTCAAGTGGTCTTTCCTGCTCAGTTCCCTGAACAGAATATATTTCCCTCAGATAGTAAAGTGCTACTAGAATCAAATCAAAGAAAATAAATTCAGTCAGCATCAGGTGAAACAGCAACTCTGTTCAGTCAGCATCAGGTGAAACAGCACCTCTGTTCAGTCAGCATCAGGTGAAACAGCACCTCTGTTCAGTCAGCATCAGGTGAAACAGCACCTCTGTTCAGTCAGCATCAGGTGAAACAGCACCTCTGTTCAGTCAGCATCAAGTGAAACAGCACCACTGTTCAGTCAGCATCAGGTGAAACAGCACCTCTGTTCAGTCAGCATCAGGTGAAACAGCACCTCTGTTCAGTCAGCATCAGGTGAAACAGCACCTCTGTTCGGTCAGCATCAGGTGAAACAGCACCTCTGTTCAGTCAGCATCAAGTGAAACAGCACCTCTGTTCAGTCAGCATCAGGTGAAACAGCACCTCTGTTCAGTCAGCATCAGGTGAAACAGCAACTCTGTTCAGTCAGCATCAGGTGAAACAGCAACTCTGTTCAGTCAGCATCAGGTGAAACAGCAACTCTGTTCAGTCAGCATCAGGTGAAACAGCAACTCTATTCAGTCAGCATCAAGTGAAACAGCAACTCTGTTCACCTCCAGCGCATTTGTAATTGTTTTTGTTTTGTTGATGAAACGGAGGAAAAGGTCATCAGCATCATGTGTAACATATTGAGGCTGGTGGAGGGCCAGGTGAGGATGAGGGAGTCAGTTAAAGATCTGTAACATATTCATATATTTCACATGTAATTATGGCCGAGCACTTCAACCCCCTCGCTCTTAGACTAGACCCGGGTTCAAATACTATTTGCAATCATGTCAAATAATGTTTCTGTGCTTGATTGAGCTTGCCTGCTGCCATAGAACCATTAGAAAAGTATCAAAACTGCAAATCTGGAACTTCAGGTGTCAATCCCTGACCTTAGAGAGCCTTTTTATTTCTCTATTTTGTTAGGTCAGGGTGTGATTTGGGTGGGCATTCTAGTTTGTCTATTTCTTTGTTGGCCGAGTATGGTTCCCAATCAGAGGCAGCTGTCTATCGTTGTCTCTGATTTGGAATCGTACTTAGGCAGCCCTTTTTCCCACCTTCAGTTGTGGGATCTTATTTGTGTGTAGTGGCTTTCTGCACTACATATAGCTTTACGTTCGTTTTGCATTTTGTTGTTTTTTGGTGTCATTTAAAATAAAAGTATAATGTACGTCTACCACGCTGCACCTTGGTCTCCTTCTACCAATGGATGTAACCGAAGATGCCACCACCAAGGACCAAGCAATGTGGCCAGGAGGAGCAGGGATCCTGGGCCCGGGAGAAAAGTGAGTGGAGGACATCATGGACATGGGAGGAGGTTATGGTAGGGGACAAGACCCTGCCATGGAAGCAGGCGGAGGCAGCGAAGGAGGACCAACGGCGACTCCAAAGTTCACGACCACGAGGGGCACACGGGTTGGTCGGCGAAGCCGAGGGGCGAGTTTGACTGGAGGGTTACTCTCTTCTTGTCTGTCTCTCAGTCCAGACTGGAGGGTTAGTCTCTTCTTGTCTGTCTCAGTCCAGACTGGAGGGTTACTCTCTTCTTGTCTGTCTCTCAGTCCAGACTGGAGGGTTACTCTCTTCTTGTCTGTCTCTCAGTCCAGACTGGAGGGTTACTCTCTTCTTGTCTGTCTCTCAGTCCAGACTGGAGGGTTACTCTCTTCTTGTCTGTCTCTCAGTCCAGACTGGAGGGTTACTCTCTTCTTGTCTGTCTCTCAGTCTAGACTGGAAGGTTACTGTCTTGTCTGGCTCAGTCTGGTATGCAGTCTCACACTTTATAATGACCTCACTTTATAATGTGTGTGTATGTGCTCCATGGAGATGGGGTGTGATTGTGTGTGTGTGTGTGCTCCATGGAGATGGGGTGTGATTGTGTGTGTGTGCTCCATGGAGATGGGGTGTGGTTGTGTGTGTGTGTGTGTGTGCTCCATGGAGATGGGGTGTGATTGTGTGTGTGTGTGTGTGCTCTCCATGGAGATGGGATGTGATTGTGTGTGTGCTCTCCATGGAGATGGGATGTGATTGTGTGTGTGTGTGTGTGCTCCATGGAGATGGGATGTGTGTGTGTGTGTGCTCTCCATGGAGATGGGATGTGATTGTGTGTGTGTGTGTTCTCTCCATGGAGATGGGATGTGATTGTGTGTGTGTGTGTGTGTGTGCTCTCCATGGAGATGGGATGTGATTGTGTGTGTGTGTGTGCTCTCCATGGAGATGGGATGTGATTGTGTGTGTGTGTGTGCTCTCTCCATGGAGATGGGATGTGATTGTGTGTGTGTGTGCTCTCCATGGAGATGGGATGTGATTGTGTGTGTGCTCTCCATGGAGATGGGATGTGATTGTGTGTGTGCTCTCCATGGAGATGGGATGTGATTGTGTGTGTGCTCCATGGAGATGGGATGCGTAGACCGACTGACTCTGACATTTCTCTAGCGGAGTTCTGATCAGGTAGACTGATGAGGGGACATCTCACCATTCACACTGATTACTCCTGGAGTGGAGCGGCTCTTATCAGACCTGGGTTCAAATACTAATTGAAATCCTTTCAGATTCTTTGTCTGGGCATGATTGAGCTTGCCTGGCGCTATGGAACCAATAGAATAGTTATAGGTAAATATGCTAATCCCGCCCATCTGGCATTCCAGGCAGGCTTAAGCAACGCTACTATACTTTGAAAGATTTCTCACAGTAGTTAAAGTGAATCCAGGTCTACTGGGGAGCGTACTTCAAGGAATAGATTTCACCCTTTGGACATATTAGTCTGAGAAAAAGTTAGTATTATTAATTGCAACTGACTGGTGAGAAAGCCACACACACACATACACACACACACACACACACACATACACACACACACACACACATACACACACACACACACACACACATACACACACACACACCCTCTCTTCCTTATTTGACTTGAACAGACCAGACATGTTGCACTTTCTTTCAATTATTTAATTAAATGTCACTTTCCATCCTTCCTGGCCCTTTTTATTTAGAACAGCACATTTGGTGTGACCATTGGACATTTCTCAGAAAGATTCACTCACAATTTGAACAGATTAGTAGAGCACTTCTGCGGTCAATTTTGTTGTTGAAACTTGTAATGCTATGAAAGCTTTTAACTAGGGAAGAAGGGGGAGGGAGGGAGAGAGGGAGAGAGAGAGACTGACTCTTGGGGCCCAGGAAGTCTGGTCTAGTAGAGTATTGTATCATGTCCAGGACTAGTGCGTGTTTTGATGGAGGAGAAAGGAATTCAAAATGGAAGGAACCTTGAACGCTGGAAATAGTGTCCTTGTTAGTTCTGTGGGAAATAGTGCTCTTGTTAGTACTGTGGGAACTAGTGTCCTTGGTAGTACTGTGGGAAATAGTGTCCTTGTTAGTACTGTGGGAACTAGTGTCCTTGTTAGTTCTGTGGGAAATAGTGTCCTTGTTAGTACTGTGGGAAATAGTGTCCTTGTTAGTACTGTGGGAACTAGTGTCCTTGTTAGTTCTGTGGGAAATAGTGTCCTTGTTAGTACTGTGGAAACTAGTGTCCTTGTTAGTACTGTGGGAAATAGTGTCCTTGTTAGTACTGTGGGAAAGACTGTGATCCCCTTATAGATCTACTTGGCTGTCTGTATGTGTGTGTGTATAAAAGCTACCATACATAATGTATCATGTAAGAGAAGCCAGCCAGAGCTCACCTTCCTCTCTCTCACCTCCCCTCACACACACACACACTCCCCTCGCCTCTGCATCTTTACTGAAGGTTGAATTACCTGATGTTCAAAAGTGGTCTGTGTTCCTACTCCAGTCTAGGAACGGTAACAGTGCTCTCTCCACACACACGCACGCACACGGAACTGGAACAGTAGAGGTGTATTTCAAGGTGAAGTGGGTCAGGGGTGTACACAGTAATTTGTTTAGGCAGACCACTGTAGAGAGCCATCTGTGGAGGCGGAGACTCTGAGCCCTGTAATTCAGCAGGGCAGCTGGGGTGCTGCAGATGGCCGAAGAGGTGGAGAAAAAAATTACCGGGAGAAGAGTTGGTTGTGGAGGAGAGAGAGGGGAGGAGGTGCAGGACAAAGAGAGAGAGAAAGTGGTGCAGGACAAAGAGAGAGGGAAGGTGGTGCAGGACAAATAGAGAGGGAAGGTGGTGCAGGACAAAGAGAGAGGGAAGGTGGTGCAGGACAAAGAGAGAGGGTTGGTGGTGCAGGACAAATAGAGAGGGAAGGTGGTGCAGGACAAAGAGATAGGGAAGGTGGTGCAGGACAAAGAGAGAGGGAAGGTGGTGCAGGACAAAGAGAGAGGAGGTGGTGCAGGACAAAGAAAGAGGGTTGGTGGTGCAGGACAAAGAGAGGGGGGAGGTGGTGCAGGACAAAGAGAGAGGGGAAGTAGTGCAGGACAAAGAGAGAGAGAAGGTGGTGCAGGACAAAGAGAGAGGGAAGGTGGTGCAGGACAAAGAGAGAGGGAAGGTGGTGCAGGACAAAGAGAGAGGGGAGGTGGTGCAGGACAAAGAGAGAGGGAAGGTGGTGCAGGACAAAGAGAGAGGAGGTGGTGCAGGACAAAGAGAGAGGGAAGGTGGTGCAGGACAAAGAGAGAGGGAAGTGGTGCAGGACAAAGAGAGAGGGAAGGTGGTGCAGGACAAAGAGAGGGAAGGTGGTGCAGGACAAAGAGAGAGGGAAGGTGGTGCAGGACAAAGAGAGAGGGGAATTAGTGCAGGACAAAGAGAGAGGGAAGGTGGTGCAGGACAAAGAGAGAGGGTTGGTGGTGCAGGACAAAGAGAGGGGGGAGGTGGTGCAGGACAAAGAGAGAGGGGAAGTGGTGCAGGACAAAGAGAGAGGGAAGGTGGTGCAGGACAAAGAGAGAGGGGAAGTGGTGCAGGACAAAGAGAGAGGGAAGGTGGTGCAGGACAAAGAGAGGGGGGAGGTGGTGCAGGACAAAGAGAGAGGGGAAGTGGTGCAGGACAAAGAGAGAGGGAAGGTGGTGCAGGACAAAGAGAGAGGGAAGGTGGTGCAGGACAAAGAGAGAGGGTTGGTGGTGCAGGACAAAGAGAGGGGGGAGGTGGTGCAGGACAAAGAGAGAGGGGAAGTGGTGCAGGACAAAGGGAGAGGGAAGGTGGTGCAGGACAAAGAGAGAGGAGGTGGTGCAGGACAAAGAGAGAGGGAAGGTGGTGCAGGACAAAGAGAGAGGAGGTGGTGCAGGACAAAGAGAGAGGGGAGGAGGTGCAGGACAAAGAGAGAGGAGGTGGTGCAGGACAAAGAGAGAGGGAAGGTGGTGCAGGACAAAGAGAGAGGGGAGGAGGTGCAGGACAAAGAGAGGGAAGCTGGTGCAGGACAAAGAGAGAGGGAAGGTGGTGCAGGACAAAGAGAGAGGGGAGGAGGTGCAGGACAAAGAGAGAGGAGGTGGTGCAGGACAAAGAGAGAGGGAAGGTGGTGCAGGACAAAGAGAGAGGAGGTGGTGCAGGACAAAGAGAGAGGAGGTGGTGGGAGAAACAGGGTGGCCGGGTTGCTTTCCTATCATCTAAGTTAGTCCCTCATTGTGTACTGACATTAGAGATGGCTGTATTAGAAATAGAGGTATGAACTTTTAAACCAAGTTGGGATCCTTAACCTTACGAAAAATCCCTCCGACAAAATTGAAATCACATTGCAGTTGTCACAAAACCTATTATTTTCTGGTGTAACAGCCTAACTAGACTATAGTTTATAAAGGCCTGGGGAAAGTTGTCATTTAAATTAAACCAGAGAGGACCCTAACCCCCCTACATCAGTGAGATCATCCTGACTGTCTCCACCAACGTCAGTGAGGTCATCCTGACTGTCTCTACCAACGTCAGCGGGGTCATCCTGACTGTCTCTACCAACATCAGCGGGGTCATCCTGACTGTCTCTACCAACATCAGCGGGGTCATCCTGACTGTCTCTACCAACGTCAGTGGGGTCATCCTGACTGTCTCTACCAAAGTCAGTGGGGTCATCCTGACTGTCTCTACCAACGTCAGGGGGGTCATCCTGACTGTCTCTACCAACGTCAGCGGGGTCATCCTGACTGTCTCTACCAACGTCAGTGGGGTCATCCTGACTGTCTCTACCAACGTCAGGGGGGTCATCCTGACTGTCTCTACCAACGTCAGTGGGGTCATCCTGACTGTCTCTACCAACGTCAGCCGGGTCATCCTGACTGTCTCTACCAACATCAGGGGGGAAATCTAGAGCCTCTCGGAGGGCGTAGGACCTTTATAATAGCTATGGGGCAGAGTTGATAATGTATGTAAAGAGATAGTAGTTTTCTCGCTTAAATAAGTATTGTGCTTGCTATGTTAATGATTGACACTTTTTTCACGTTTTTATCAGACCAATTGTGTTTATCTGACTGTTATTGAAATGGTCGAACAATAATAACACGATAAATTGTTGACTAAAGTCAAGAAGATGAATGCACAGTATATTATTATAGGAAAGCATATCACATATCCGTGGTGGTAGATGGCCTCCCTTATCACCGCACAAAAATAATTGGGCCAGTTACGTAAGTGACAAGCTTCCATGATCAATGGGAAGTGTGAGAATCAAACTGATTAAGTAAAGTGAGCTTCACTTTCAAAGGTTGGTCATTTTAATTCCCTCCAGTGTTCGGCTCTCTCTCACACACACAGGGACGACCATGTGTTTACGGTCCAGATAACAGCACCTGCTATTTACAAAATAAATCATGCTAAGGAAGACATGCCAATACTAACTGCTACAATACAATACTTCACACGTAGCTAACTGCTACAATACAATACCTCACATGTAGCTAACTGCTACAATACAATACTTCACATGTAGCTAACTGCTACAATACAATACCTCACATGTAGCTAACTGCTACAATACAATACCTCACACGTAGCTAACTGCTACAATACAATACTTCACATGTAGCTAACTGCTACATTACAATACTTCACACGTAGCTAACTGCTACAATACAATACCTCACATGTAGCTAACTGCTACAATACAATACTTCACATGTAGCTAACTGCTACATTACAATACCTCACACGTAGCTAACTGCTACATTACAATACCTCACACGTAGCTAACTGCTACAATACAATACTTCACACGTAGCTAACTGCTACAATACAATACTTCACATGTAGCTAACTGCTATATTACAATACCTCACACGTAGCTAACTGCTACATTACAATACCTCACACGTAGCTAACTGCTACAATACAATACTTCACACGTAGCTAACTGCTACAATACAATACTTCACATGTAGCTAACTGCTACATTACAATACCTCACACGTAGCTAACTGCTACATTACAATACCTCACACGTAGCTAACTGCTACATTACAATACCTCACACGTAGCTAACTGCTACAATACAATACTTCACACGTAGCTATCTGCTACAATACAATACCTCACACGTAGCTAACTGCTATGATACAATACCTCACACGTAGCTATCTGCTATGATACAATACCTCACACGTAGCTAACTGCTATGATACAATATTTCACACCTAGCTAACTGCTACATTACAATATTTCACATGTAGCTATCTGCTACAATACAATACCTCACACGTAGCTAACTGCTATGATACAATACCTCACACGTAGCTAACTGCTATGATACAATATTTCACACGGAGCTATCTGCTATGATACAATATTTCACACGTAGCTAACTGCTACATTACAATACCTCACACGTAGCTAACTGCTCAATACAATATTTCACACGTAGCTAACTGCTACAATACAATACCTCACACGTAGCTAACTGCTACATTACAATACCTCACACGTAGCTAACTGCTACAATACAATATTTCACACGTAGCTAACTGCTACAATACAATACCTCACACGTAGCTAACTTCTACAATACAATACTTCACACGTAGCTAACTGCTGAAATACATGCTAAGCCGTCTTCAGTAGGCTCCAAGCACTGGTTTCTTTATTTTATGTTCTTTGTTTTATGTCAGGGACCGAGCACAGTATTGAACAAATATTGCTAAATATCTTATTACTATATAGCATCTCCAGCTTTTAGAATGGAATAGGATGTTATCCCATCCTCATCTCTTGACCCTTGTTGAACACGTTCTCTCCAGGGTTTATTTTGAAGTCCCTGGCAAAGCCTGTTTCCAATCACATTGTTTGTACTTGTACTTAAGGTCTACCCATTCCTCTGCCCAACAGTATCTGTCCCTACAGCTCCTATTTATTACATCACAACTCCTTTCATTTCCTTCTCATCCATGTAAACTCCCTACCTTTCCCTTCCTGGGACCGGCTCATCAGGTAAGACTGGGGATTCCCCAAACTCTGACAATAGGAAAACTCTGAAGCCTAAGGGCAATCTGACCGTCTCCTCTCTCCTTTTCTCCTCCTCCTCCTCCTCTTCCTTTCTGCCTCTCCTCCTCTCCATTTAGAGCTGAATAGAGCAAATGACTGGCCACTCTCTTAGGCTCTATCCCAAATTGCACCGTATTTACTATAGAGTGCACTACTTATGACCCAGGCCCATAGGGCTCTCATCAGAAGTAGTGTAGAATGTAAGGACTATAGTTCCATTTGGACAACAGCCTTAGCCTGTCATGGATACCTCAGCCCTCCAGCCCTGCAGACAAGTGAATTACACAGTTTACCCACTTCTTTTCAAATGCTATTTTTTTCTTGTCTTTCTTTTTTGTTGCACTGTGGCGACTGGAGAGCCGCTTAGCTATTATCCAGGATTCTCCTTGTCTGCACACACACACACACACAGACACACACACACACACACACAGACACAGACACACACACACACAGACACACACATAATTAACCTTCTTTAGAGCTGCAGTGACAGTCTCAGATGTTTTGCATGGTTAGTTTGTCATGGGATTTCTGTGACTTGGATCTTATTTTCTTTGCAGACACTTTGAAGTCACCTTAAATCTCCTGGCCATATTCAGTATATGATAGTCAAACTGTTTCTCTATCGTGTTGGTTAAAGTTGTGGTTTTCTTAAAGGTCAGTCATTCTTTTATTTGTTTAAATTCTAAAGAAAACAGCAGCAGTTGCTAGCTTGCCCATCCAGTCCCTCACCTCTCTGTCTTTAAAACACATTATATAGATATAGATGGAAGCTTACAGTACATTAACTGTGACTAAAACATCCTATATTAGGTAGATACTTACACTACATATGAAATGTGTTGATGCCAAGATGGAAGCCTGCAGTACATATGAGATGTGTTGTTGCTAAGATACAAGGCTGCAGTACATATGAGATGTGGTGTTGCTAAGATACAAGGCTGCAGTACATATGAGATGTGTTGTTGCTAAGATACAAGGCTGCAGTACATATGAGATGTGTTGTTGCTAAGATACAAGGCTGCAGTACATATGAGATGTGTTGTTGCTAAGATACAAGGCGGCAGTACATATGAGATGTGTAGTTGCTGAGATACAAGGCTGCAGTACATATGACTTAACACCACATAAACTCAGCAAAAAGAGAACCATCCCTTTTTTAGAACCCTGTCTTTCAAAGAAAATTCCCATACAATTAATGAACATGCACCTGCAGAACGTCGTTAAGACACTAACAGTTTACAATTAAGTACAATTAGGTGGGCAATTAAGGTCAAAGTTATGAAAACTTAGGACACTAAAGAGGCCTTTCTACTGACTCTGAAAAACACCAAAAGAAAGATGCCCAGTGTCCCTGCTCATCTGTGTGAATGTGCCTTAGGCATGCTGCAAGGAGGCATGAGGACTGCAGATGTGGCCAGGGCAATAAATTGCCATGTCCGTACTGTGAGACGCCTAAGACAGCGCTACAGGGAGATGGGACGGATCATCCTCGCAGTGGCAGACCACGTGTAACAACACCTGCACAGGATCGGTACATCCAAACATCACACCTGCAGGACAGATACAAGATGGCAACAACAAACACCTGAGTTACACCAGGAACGCACAATCCCTCCATCAGTGCTCAGACTGTCCCCAATAGGCTGAGAGAGGCTGGACTGAGGGCTTGTAGGCCTGTTGTAAGGCAGGTCCTCACCAGACATCACCGGCCACAACGTCGCCTATGGGCACAAACCCACCGTCGCTGGACCAGACAGGACTGGCAAAAAGTGCTCTTTACTGACGAGTCGTGGTTTTGTCTCACCAGGGGTGATGGTCGGATTCGCGATTATTGTCGACGGAATGAGCTTTACACCGAGGCCTGTACTCTGGAGCGTTACACCGAGGCCTGTACTCTGGAGCGTTACACCGAGACCTGTACTCTGGAGCGTTACACCGAGGCCTGTACTCTGGAGCGTTACACCGAGACCTGTACTCTGGAGCGTTACACCAAGGCCTGTACTCTGGAGCGTTACACCGAGGCCTGTGCTCTGGATTGGGATCGATTTGGATGTGGAGGGTCCGTCATGGTCTGGGGCGGTGTGTCACAGCATCATCGGACTGAGCTTGTTGTCATTGCAGGCATTCTCAACGCTGTGCGTTTCAGGGAAGACATCCTCCTCCCTCATGTGGTACACTTCCTGCAGGCTCAGCCTGACATGACCCTCCAGAATGACAATGCCACCAGCCATACTGCTCATTCTGTGCATGATTTCCTGCAAGACAGGAGTGTCAGTGTTCTGGCCATCGAAGAGCCCGGATCACAATACCATGGAGCACGTCTGGGACCTGTTGGATCGGAGGGTGAGGGCTAGGTCCATTCCCCCCAGAAATGTCCGGGAACTTGCAGGTGCCTTGGTGGAAGAGTGGGGTAACATCTCACAGCGAGAACTGGCAAATCTGCACTGCAGTACTTAATACCACTGATAGCCACACCAGATACTGACTGTTACTTTTGACCCCCATCCTTTGTTCGGGGACACAATATTCCATTTATTTTAGTCACATGTCTGTGGAACTTGTTCAGTTTATGTCTCAGTTGTTGAATCTTGTTATACTCATACAAATATTTACACATGTTAAGTTTGCTGAAAATAAACGCAGTTGACAGTGAGAGGACTGTTCTTTTTTGCTGAGTTTATTACGTGTAGGTATGCAGTACATTATGACATATGAGTGGTGTTTAAGATTCTGTCGTCTGTGACTTCACATTGGAAGTTATCCAGGGATCAGCCCTATCCACAGTGACAGTGACACAGCTTTCTACTTTACAAGAAGAGTTGTAGGCTTTTTCAGTTACCGTGACACAGTTAGCCCGAGGCTGGGTTCCTCTATGGCGTTAACAGCCCCTCTAAGACACATCAGTCAGGACAGGGGCACTTAAAGTTCCATTCTGGGATTTGAAAAACAACAAAACGGTAGCCCTGCCACTTGTTTTGGTATACAGCTAAAGGATGGGCTAGGGAAATGTAACCCCTCCCAAATTCAAAAGGAATTCATTGATAAAACATTTTTTTTATTAAGAATCCATAGGTGCATATCAACAATTGGAATGACCATTGAACAGATTCTCAGATTGTAGTCTTAAGTGAGGACAGGGCCATCGTTAGTTACACAGTTGCACAGCAAGTGCTTTGCTTGGGTAATAAGACTGCATGCAAGTATTTGTATTTATTATGGATCCCTATTAGTTCCTACTAAGACAGCAGCTACTCTTCCTGGGGTTTATTATGGATCCCTATTAGTTCCTACTAAGACAGCAGCTACTCTTCCTGGGGTTTATTATGGATCCCCATTAGTTCCTACTAAGAGAGCAGCTACTCTTCCTGAGGTTTATTATGGATCCCCATTAGTTCCTACTAAGACAGCAGCTACTCTTCCTGGGGTTTATTATGGATCCCTATTAGTTCCTGCCAAGGCAGCAGCTACTCTTCCTGGGGTTTATTATGGATCCCCATTAGTTCCTACTAAGACAGCAGCTACTCTTCCTGGGGTTTATTATGGATCCCTATTAGTTCCTACTAAGACAGCAGCTACTCTTCCTGGGGTTTATTATGGATCCCTATTAGTTCCTGCCAAGGCAGCAGCTACTCTTCCTGGGGTTTATTATGGATCCCTATTAGTTCCTGCCAAGGCAGCAGCTACTCTTCCTGAGGTTTATTATGGATCCCTATTAGTTCCTGCCAAGGCAGCAGCTACTCTTCCTGGGGTTTATTATGGATCCCTATTAGTTCCTGCCAAGGCAGCAACTACTCTTCCTGGGGTTTATTATGGATCCCTATTAGTTCCTGCCAAGGCAGCAGCTACTCTTCCTGGGGTTTATTATGGATCCCTATTAGTTCCTGCCAAGGCAGCAGCTACTCTTCCTGGGGTTTATTATGGATCCCTATTAGTTCCTGCCAAGGCAGCAGCTACTCTTCCTGGGGTTTATTATGGATCCCTATTAGTTCCTGCCAAGGCAGCAACTACTCTTCCTGGGGTTTATTATGGATCCCTATTAGTTCCTGCCAAGGCAGCAGCTACTCTTCCTGGGGTTTATTATGGATCCCTATTAGTTCCTGCCAAGGCAGCAGCTACTCTTCCTGGGGTTTATTATGGATCCCTATTAGTTCCTGCCAAGGCAGCAGCTACTCTTCCTGGGGTTTATTATGGATCCCTATTAGTTCCTGCCAAGGCAGCAGCTACTCTTCCTGGGGTTTATTATGGATCCCTATTAGTTCCTGCCAAGGCAGCAGCTACTCTTCCTGGGGTTTATTATGGATCCCTATTAGTTCCTGCCAAGGCAGCAACTACTCTTCCTGGGGTTTATTATGGATCCCTATTAGTTCCTGCCAAGGCAGCAGCTACTCTTCCTGGGGTTTATTATGGATCCCTATTAGTTCCTGCCAAGGCAGCAGCTACTCTTCCTGGGGTTTATTATGGATCCCTATTAGTTCCTGCCAAGGCAGCAGCTACTCTTCCTGGGGTTTATTATGGATCCCTATTAGTTCCTGCCAAGGCAGCAACTACTCTTCCTGGGGTTTATTATGGATCCCTATTAGTTCCTGCCAAGGCAGCAGCTACTCTTCCTGGGGTTTATTATGGATCCCTATTAGTTCCTGCCAAGGCAGCAGCTACTCTTCCTGGGGTTTATTATGGGTCCCCATTAGTTCCTGCCAAGGCAGCAGCTACTCTTCCTGGGGTTTATTATGGATCCCTATTAGTTCCTGCCAAGGCAGCAACTACTCTTCCTGGGGTTTATTATGGATCCCTATTAGTTCCTGCCAAGGCAGCAGCTACTCTTCCTGAGGTTTATTATGGATCCCCATTAGTTCCTGCCAAGGCAGCAGCTACTCTTCCTGGGGTTTATTATGGATCCCCATTAGTTCCTGCCAAGGCAGCAGCTACTCTTCCTGGGGTTTATTATGGATCCCCATTAGTTCCTGCCAAGGCAGCAGCTACTCTTCCTGGGGTTCAAACACATTAAGACACTTACATTACATATAAAACAAAAGATAAAACAGTACATCATATAACATTATTACACCACTACATATCTACAATGCACAATGTTTTTAATACCACCATACAACAATATTACAATGTATGTGTGTGTCTGTACCTTTGTATGTGTCTCTTCACAGTCCCCGCTGTTCCATAAGGTGTCTTTTTTTCTGACTTTTAAATCTGATTCTACTGCTTGCATCAATTACCTGATGTGGAATAGAGTTCCATGTAGTCATGGCTCTATGTAGTACTGTGCACCTCCCATAGTCTGTTCTGGACTTGGGGACTGTGACTAATCCTCTTGTGGCATGTCTTTTGGGGTATGTATGGGTGTCTGAGCTGTGTGCTCGTTGTTTAGACAGACACCTTGGTACATTCAACTTGTCAACACTTCTTACAAAAACAAGTAGTGATGAAGTCAATCTCTCCTCCACTTTGAGCCAGGAGAGATTGACATGCATATTATTAATGTTAGCTCTCCGTGTACTTTTAAGTGCCAGCCATGCTGCCCTGTTCTGAGACAGCCATGCTGCCCTGTTCTGAGACAGCCATGCTGCCCTGTTCTGAGACAGCCATGCTGCCCTGTTCTGAGACAGCCATGCTGCCCTGTTCTGAGACAGCCATGCTGCCCTGTTCTGAGACAGCCATGCTGCCCTGTTCTGAGACAGCCATGCTGCCCTGTTCTGAGACAGCCATGCTGCCCTGTTCTGAGCCAACTGCAATTTCCCTAAGTCCCTCTTTGTGGCACCTGACCACACTGCAAGTGATTGCTTTGTCACACTTACTCGTACACACACTGCCACTCTGTGTTTCTTATGGACTTTCATTGACAGCTGAAACCTTCCAACTCACCCTGTTGTTTCTTACGACAACGTTTCTTCAACATGGAAAACAAAACCTACAAGTGAATGCCTCCATATTCCCATTTCATGGAATACATTGCTACATACTGTAGTGAAGAATTTTAAGTAAACTCATAACTAGAATAATAACATTGACTAAAAGCAAAGATATTCAAATATAATAATGGCCTGAAGATGTTCCACCCCCACCTAAATCCTTTTACAGGGTCCAATCACACTGCTTCATCTTAACCTCGCAGTGACACTTGACGTAAACTTAATTTACTTAAACCTGTTCCATCTGCCTCGCCTTGGATTGAGAATATCGCCCGTGGACACAGTGTAGTTAGTTAGCTGTTACTTTGCCAGTTCTCCAACCCCTCACACACTGACTCATGCATAAGAACGTAGTCTAATATAAATGCATTAGGATGCTGGATTCACACCAAGTTCTGCTGTTTATCTCCCTTCCCTGCTTTTGTAGTTATAATGTCAAACCCCTTTCTGACTCATAAGAAGATACTAAAAGCATTCGTATGCTAAGTACATGCAGATTTCTGTTATTTGGTTTATGAGTGTTTTACGTACATTCCATTAACTGTTGCATTGTATGATGGTAGTCTAAAATACATGCAGTAGGATGCTAGGTTCTTATTTTCCTATTTCCTTGTTACTTTCCTTTCTAAAAGCGTAGGAAGGTCCCTATTAGTTCTGAAACCGACAACCATTAGAATATCAATCTCAATGACAACCATTAGAATGTCCATTTCTGGTCTGACTGGTCTTTTTACTGCATTTGGTTGATAATGGCTCCTACTTACATCCCATTAACTGTTGCATTAACATCATGGATCAAACGGATGCTGCAGGGCCTGTAATTAATGTCGGAGGCGTCTCTTGGGGCTACCTTGTAATGGTGGTGGTGTTGGGTCACTACCAGTTAGTATAATGCCGTTAATTGCTCCCAGAATAAGATCCTTTAACATTTTAAAGACATAATGGCTGCATTTTCACAGGAAAGACAATTCTGATTGGTCAATAGACCAATTATTGAAAGAATGATCAGAATTGGGCTGCCTGTGTTAACACAGCCATAGTGACTTCAGTGAACTCCTAAGGCTGACCATGTTGTGCTGTTGAAACATATAAATATATATATAAATATATGCTTGTTTTTGTGTCATTTAATATACCTTTGCCGTTCCAAACACACAACACTTGAAGTCTAAACTAAGTTTAGAGAACTAAGATTATCTGATGTCAAACTAATGCAGTGTTAGCAAAGACTCAATTATGTTCTTTCCATGTTTTTGTTTTCTCACTTTTTCAGACGAATGCACAGTGACGAGGTCGTACCTTTTCCTCCACAAGTTCTGGTTCTTCAGTACCATCTACTACTTTGGTAACTGGGTGTTTATCGGGGTATGTGTTGGAAACTCAAAGATTTGGTTGACAATGTTCTTGCAAAAATGTCACAGATGGTGTAACTATAAGTGCAATTTATAGTGTAAAGGCAGATCAGATTTACTGAGTACTGCTGAGTCTGCTAGAATTATAGCTGCAATGAATTGATTGATTGGTTAAATTGTTTGGACATTAAAGATGACCGCCATACTAGCGTCCTACTTAAACCGCGTACTCATTTACTTAAACCGCGTACTCATTTACTTAAACCGCATACTCATTTACTTAAACTGCATACTCATGTACTTAATCTGCACACTCATTTAGACCGCATCCTCATTTACTTAAACTGCATCCTCATTTACTTAAACTGCATATTAATTTACTTAAACTGCGTACTCATTTACTTAAACTGCATCCTCATTTACTTAAACTGCATACTCATTTATTTAAACAGCATACTCATTTACTTAAACTGCATATTAATTTACTTAAACTGCGTACTCATTTACTTAAACTGCATCCTCATGTACTTTAACTGCATACTCATTTAAACTGCATACTCATTTAAACCGCATACTCATTTACTTAAACTGCATTCTCATTTACTTAAACCGCATACTCATTTACATAAACCGCATACTAATTTACTTAAACTGCGTACTAATTTACTTAAACTGCGTACTAATTTACTTAAACCGCAAATCAATTTACTTAAACCGTGTACACATTTACTTAAACTGCATACTAATTTACATAAACTGCGTACTCATTTACTTAAACTGTGTACACATTTACTTAAACTGCGTACTCATTTACTCAAACTGCATACTCATTTACTTAAACTGCGTACTCATTTACTTAAACCGCAAATCAATTTACTTAAACCGTGTACACATTTACTTAAACTGCATACTAATTTACTTAAACTGCGTACTCATTTACTTAAACTGTGTACACATTTACTTAAACTGCGTACTCATTTACTCAAACTGCATACTCATTTACTTAAACTGCGTACTCATTTACTTAAACTGCGTACTCATTTACTTAAACTGCATACTCATTTACTTAAACTGCATACTCATTTACTTAAACTGCATACTCATTTACTTAAACTGCGTACTCATTTACTTAAACTGCGTACTCATTTACTTAAACCGTGTACTCATTTACTTAAACTGCGTACTCATTTACTTAAACTGCGTACTCATTCACTTAAACCGCATACTAATTTACTTAAACTGCGTACTCATTTACTTAAACTGCGTACTCATTTACTGAAACTGCATGCTCATTTACTGAAACTGCATGCTCATTTCGGCGTTTGATCTAGTAGAATTCATTGGTCTTTTCTGACTCACGTGTTTGACGACAGCTGATAATCAGATAAATTGACCTGCTGTACTATTTTCAAAATGTCACATACTAGAAAACTTTATTTTTTTCACATACTATTTATATAGTACGCTAGTATGGGTATTGGGAGATGGCCCATGACTTATTTCCATACGTTCCATGTTTTCCACCTGTAGGTTCTCCTCATTGGCCTGGTGGTGTTTGATTGTAAATGTCCATGTTTTCCACCTGTAGGTTCTCCTCATTGACCTGGTGGTGTTTGATTGATTGATTGATTGATTGTAACTTTCCATGTTTTCCACCTGTAGGTTTTCCTCATCGGCCTGTTGGTGTCATGTTGTAAGGGGAAGAAATCAGTGATCGAAGGAGAGGTGGAGGCAGATGACTCTGACATGAGTGAAGACGAATATGTCCACTGACAAGACCACAGCCTGCCAGACCTGGGTTCAAATACTATTTGAAATGTTTAAAATACTTTTGAGCATTTGCTTTAGCCTGCCTGGGAGTGACAGGTGGGCAGGGTTGGCATGTTCTGGACTTTTCTATGGGTTCACCTGCAAAAGGCAAGCTTAATCAAATACAATTGAAGTATTTTAAATCATTTTAAACAGTGTGCCCTAATGAATATGGCCCAGGTCTGCTACCTGCATGGACCAGGAGACATTTAAACCGGATTGGTTTCTGTTACAGCTGGTTTGCTATAACATAAGAATATGACATTTGGATTGTTCATGCAAGGCAGTAAAACTTTAATTTGAACTGTTGTTTTCTGGTTTCTGCCTGAGATGGGTTAATATTCCACCACGTTGTGTATTATAACAGGAGAGGGTGATTGGGAGGTTTTTCTATTAGGGCAACTTTTAGTCTTTTGTTCAGTCAAGTGTCTTTGTTCAAAGCAGTATGTAAAACCCTGATTGCATCCCATTTCAAATATAGTGCACTTATTTTGACCAAAGCCCTATTGGACCCTGGTCAAAAGTAGTGCACTATATAGGGAATAGTGTTCCATTTGAGATGCAACCCTCTTTGTGTTACTATGGGTATGTGCCTGTTGTTTCAAATGTCATCTCCACCAATTCCGTGTTTTTATGTTTCCAAAAAGAAAGATTTACTGTTGCAAAATTCTGGTATATTTTCCAAAATGAGAGGATTCTGAATCTTCTGCTTATTTCCCTCACTATTCTGAGAATCTTCAAATGGGGACGAAAAAGACAGAAAAACCAGGTGATTTGTGGAAAGTTCCCAACATTTTCCAACCCTAAGAAAGATCCCTGGTTGAGAACCAAACAGTGAGTTATTCAACAAGCCTGTGGTACTGGATGTTTTGGATCCTGAAAAGACAAGATGTTGTTGAGGAAACATAGTCCAGGATTACTTTGTTTCTTATTTATTTGAACTCAGCACATTTTTGTTGTCATGTACATTTCTGTAATATATGGCTGGATAAATGTTTATTTTAGCCTTTAACAGATTTATTATTTTTAAGATTACTAACTTAGCACATTCAGCATGTTAACTTACAGCAACAAATATGGACATGTATTTGAGACCATATTGATAATGCACATTGCTGAGTTAAAATCTATATTTCTCTTATCCCTGATTTTGGTCGTGTTTGGTTGGGCTTAACTTGACTAACTGTTATTGTGTTGATGAATTGATTTGCTGTAAAGTTATCTGAACATGAACTGAGCATAATATCACTTGACTACTGATCACGATGTCAATTTACTTTATGAATTTGGAATAAAATATGAATTCTGAATTGATTATTGCTATGTTTATGTTGTTAATCTATCCATTTCTAACATTCATTCAGGGATTGCTTTGGACCTTGAACTTGGGGTTGGCGTAGCCATTTGTTTTTCAAGGACTAGACATTAGTGATATTTATTGTGTCCTCTTTAAAACGGTTGATAATAAAGAGGTTGGCCCATCTTATTTAGTGTGCCATGCACTTTTCATCACTACACTAGATACCAGTGCATCGATTGAATCTGTCACAGTGGTCATTATTAGCCTAAAGATGGCATGTAGCTGGCTTCAGTACAGTATATATAAAAGAGTGCTAACTCATCACAGGCTTTAGTATTTATTTACCTTCTAGTCATCACCACGGTGACGCTTAATCAATGGCTTCTAGTACTAATGCCTGTACACATATATACAATATGAAGGGTCAGCATAGTGGTGATCCCTGGGGCTACATACTATAGATAAAAAGACTGGTGTTAAGATGTTAACTCTCCACTATCTCCATACACAGTGGTGATCCCTGGGGCTACATACTATAGATAAAAAGACTGGTGTTAAGATGTTAACTCTCCACTATCTCCATACACAGTGGTGATCCCTGGGGCTACATACTATAGATAAAAAGACTGGTGTTAAGATGTTAACTCTCCACTATCTCCATACACAGTGGTGATCCCTGGGGCTACATACTATAGATAAAAAGACTGGTGTTAAGATGTTAACTCTCCACTATCTCCATACACAGTGGTGATCCCTGGGGCTACATACTATAGATAAAAAGACTGGTGTTAAGATGTTAACTCTCCACTATCTCCATACACAGTGGTGATCCCTGGGGCTACATACTATAGATAAAAAGACTGGTGTTAAGATGTCCCCTGTACACTGATACAGCCTCTTCATTCTCTGAAGCAGCTTAATTATCTGATGGTTGGTTGGTTGGTTGGTTGGTTGGTTGGTTGGTTGGTTGGTTGGTTGGTTGGTTGGATGGTTGGTTGGTTGGATGGTTGGTTGGATGGTTGGTTGGTTGGATGGTTGGTTGGATGGATGGTTGGTCCAAGAATGCACTGCAATGTGACATGAATCCCATCTGTTCCAGGTGTGAACATGAAACACACACAACAGATGGGAAGGACCTGGAGAAGAAATAACAAGCACTCTGGATGTGTTTACACAAGCAGCCCAATTCTGATCTTTTGCCCATTTTTTGGGCTAAACATCGGATTGATTGTTCAAAAGACCAATTTTGTGGCAAAAGATCAGACTTGGGCTTCCTGTGTAAACACAGCCTATGTAGAACTCTCTAGCTTTACCTAGCAGCACCTTGGAGGAAATAACAACTGTTCCTACAGTAATAACTCTTCTTTTATGGTCATCCTTTGTTATTGTGTGGTTTTGTTGAGTTATGGAACAATGAGCCGATTCCTTCCACAGGCTTTCTTTGATAGGTTTTTTCATAAGACACTGAAGGTCATCTTTCATTTCAGATAGGGGGTCAAAGGTGAGACAGAAATACTGACAAGGGAAAATAATATAAGGCTCAAATCAAATCACAGTTTATTGGTTCATACACATATATTTTCAGATGTTGTTTATTGCAGGTTCAAATGTTTATATTTCTAACTCCAACAGTGCAGTGAAACTAACAATACAAAACAATACACACATACAAATGTACAGTTTCTGTTTCTGTTTCAGAACACACTTAGGAAGTGACTTCATATGTCAATATTCTGCACAGGTCACGTTTGTTCATTCCTGTTTGTCCAGTTTTCTATTCTATTGTTGTGGTCCTTTGGGATGGATAGAGACTGAAGAATACCTTTCTCACTATGAGAGACACTCAACGTCCTTCTACAACAGACATCCTGACCAGAGGGACCTTTAGGCTATGCTCAGAAATGTTTTCTTCATGGTTTTCACAGACCCCAGAGCTTGCAGTACTCACAAACAGGCTGGCTGAGATCACTACACTTAAAAATAGGTCCATTTGTGTTGTTCCTTTGAGAGACCAGCATGGGGTTAGTGGTTCCCCCAGTTAAATCAACTCAACAACTTTGACATGTTGCCTTTCACCTTATAACATCCTCATTGTTTGATGAAGGGATGAATGGAAGGATTACTAGTATTCTACACAGTAATGGACTCTAACTTCCCTGAGCTGAAAAAAAGACTTATTACATGTACTGTGGATGGATGAACAGCTAATCCTTCACAACGTTGCTGGAGGCCTATTGGTTTCACGTTAGCTTACATTACATTGTTCATCTTGGCTTTTTGGGTCAGACAAGATGTACCCTACACGGTATCTAAACGTCTTCCAGTTTCTATCATTATTTTGAAGGTTTTCTTCTCCTACCAGAAAGAGTACAATGTTAGGGATGTCTTGTTGAGAGATGTATGGTACATGATATATATTATACTGTGTTAGGGATGTCTTGTTAAGAGATGTATGGTACATGATATATATTATACTGTGATAGTGATGTCTTGTTGGGAGATGTGAGGTACATGATGTACAGTTGAAGTCGGAAGTTTACATACGCTTAGATTGGAGTCATTAAAACTTGTTTTTCAACCACTCCACAAACTTCTTGTTAATAAACTATAGTTTTGGCAAGTCGGTTAGGACATCTACTTTGTGCATGACACAAGTCATTTTTCCAACAATTGTTTACAGACAGATTATATCACTTATAATTCACTGTATCACCATGGGACAACGAGTCCCACAGCAAAAAGAGTCCTATATCGACATAACCTGAAAGGTCGCTCAGCAAGGAAGAAGCCACTGCTCCAAAACCGCCATAAAAAGACCAGACTATGGCTTGCAACTGCACATGGGGACAAAGATCGTACTTTTTGGAGAAATGTCCTCTGGTCTAAATAAAACTGTTTGGCCATAATGACCACCGTTATGTTTGGAGGGAGAAGGGGAGGCTTGAAGCAAAAGAACACCATCCCAACCGTGAAGCACGGGGTGGCAGCATCATGTTGTGGGGGTGCTTTGCAGCAGGAGGGACTGGTGCACTTCACAAAATAGATTGCATCATGAGGGAGGAAATGTATGTGAATATATTGAAGCAACATCTCAAGACATCAGTCAGGAAGTTAAAGCTTGGTTGCAAATGGGTCTTCCAAATGGACAATGACCCCAAGCATACTTCCAAAGTTGTGGCAAAATGACTTAAAGACACCAAAGTCAAGGTATTGGAGTAGCCATCACAAAGCCCTGACCTCAATCCCATGGAAAATTTGTGGGCAGAACTGAAAAAGCGTGTGCAAGCAAGGAGGCCTACAAACCTGACTCAGTTACACCAGCCAGGAGGAATGGGCCAAAATTCACCCAACTTATTGTGGGAAGCTTGTTGAAGGCTACCCGAAACGTTTGACCCAAGTTAAACAGTTTAAAGGCAATGCTACCTAATACTAATTGAGTGTATGTAAACTTCTGACCCACTGGGAATGTGATGAAAGAAATAAAAGCTGAAATAAATCATTCTCTCTGCTATTGTTCTGACATTTCACATTCTTAAAATAAAGTGGTGATCCTAACTGACCTAAAACAGGGAATTTTTACTAGGATTAAATGTCAGGAATTGTGAAAACTGAGTTTAAATGTATTTGACTAAGGTGAATGTAAACTTCCGACTTCAACTGTATATATACAGTACCAATAGTCTCCATATACAGTGCCTTGCGAAAGTATTCGGCCCCCTTGAACTTTGCGACCTTTTGCCACATTTCAGGCTTCAAACATAAAGATGTAAAACTGTATTTTTTTGTGAAGAATCAACAACATGTGGGACACAATCATGAAGTGGAACGACATTTATTGGATATTTCAAACTTTTTTAACAAATCAAAAACTGAAAAATTGGGCGTGCAAAATTATTCAACCCCCTTAAGTTAATACTTTGTAGCACCACCTTTTGCTGCGATTACAGCTGTAAGTCGCTTGGGGTATGTCTCTATCAGTTTTCACATCGAGAGACTGACATTTTTTCCCATTCCTCCTTGCAAAACAGCTCGAGCTCAGTGAGGTTGGATGGAGAGCATTTGTGAACAGCAGTTTTCAGTTCTTTCCACAGATTCTCGATTGGATTCAGGTCTGGACTTTGACTTGGCCATTCTAACACCTGGATATGTTTATTTTTGAACCATTCCATTGTAGATTTTGCTTTATGTTTTGGATCATTGTCTTGTTGGAAGACAAATCTCCGTCTCAGTCTCAGGTCTTTTGCAGACTCCATCAGGTTTTCTTCCAGAATGGTCCTGTATTTGGCTCCATCCATCTTCCCATCAATTTTAACCATCTTCCCTGTCCCTGCTGAAGAAAAGCAGGCCCAAACCATGATGCTGCCACCACCATGTTTGACAGTGGGGATGGTGTGTTCAGGGTGATGGGCTGTGTTGCTTTTACGCCAAACATAACGTTTTGCAATGTTGCCAAAAAGTTCAATTTTGGTTTCATCTGACCAGAGCACCTTCTTCCACATGTTTGGTGTGTTTCCCAGGTGGCTTGTGGCAAACTTTAAACGACACTTTTTATGGATATCTTTAAGAAATGGCGTTCTTCTTTCCACTCTTCCATAAAGG